>NW_027515973.1:0-67512 GCF_048772815.1 Callospermophilus lateralis | reverse complement strand
ACATTTTTTCACCAAATCTTGATGATACTTGGTGGTAATGATCACTTCACTAATCCCACTTGGCTGCCCAAATTTTATTCTTCTAGGTTGAAGCTTTCGTTTCCAGTGACTGTTTGAATTTTTAGGTTTCACTCTGTTTTCTGCTATATAGATAGATGTGTTTGAAACTCTAAATCAAACACCGTTTGTGCTAGCTCCTTGAAACTTGACCAAATGAAGTAGTTCTAAGTTCTATCTCTATGGTTTGTTTCCTCGTGAAGTACCCCATGCAGAGACTGGCGAAAAAACACTTCCGTTTGAAAGGGGTTGCCAAGCTTCCAAAAAACTACTAGTTTGCTGAAATCTCAGCAAACATTTATTCACCAAATCTTGATGATACTTGGTGGTAATGATCAGTTCACTAATCCCACTTGGCTGCCCAAATTTTATTCTTCTAGGTTGTAGCTTTCGTTTCCAGTAACAGTTTGAATTTTTAGGTTTCACTCTGTTTTCTCCTACATAGATAGCTGTGTTTGGAATTCTAAATCAAACACGGTTTGTGCTAGCTCCTTGAAACTTGACCAAATGAAGTAGTTCTAAGTTCTATCTCTATGGTTTGTTTCCTCTTGAAGTACCCCATGCAGAGACTGGCGAAAAACACTTTCGTTGGAAAGGGGTTGCCAAGCTTCCAAAAAACTACTAGTTTGCTGAAATCTCAGCAAACATTTTTTCACCAAATCTTGATGATACTTGGTGGTAATGATCAGTTTACTAATCCCACTTGGCTGCCCAACTTTCACTCTTCTAGGTTCAAGCGTTCGTTTCCAGTAACAGTTTGAATTTTTAGGTTTCACTCTGTTTTCTGCTATATAGATAGATGTGTTTGAAACTCTAAATCAAACACGGTTTGTGCTAGCTCCGTGAAACTTGACAAAATGAAGTAGTTCTAAGTTCTATCTCTATGGTTTGTTTCCTCTTGAAGTACCCCATGCAGAGACTGGCGAAGAACACTTTCGTTTGAAAGGGGTTGCCAAGCTTCCAAAAAACTTCTCGTTTGCTGAAATCTCAGCAAACATTTTTTCTCCAAATCTTGATGATACTTGGTGGTAAAGATCAGTTCACTAAGCCCACTTGGCTTCCCAATTTTCACTCTTCTAGGTTCAAGCGTTCGTTTCCAGTAACACTTTGAAATTTTAGGTTTCACTCTGTTTTCTGCTATATAGATAGATGTCTTTGAAACTCTAAATCAAACACAGTTTGTGCTAGCTCCTTGAAACTTGACAAAATGAAGTAGTTGTTAGTTCTATCTCTATGGTTTTTTTCCTCTTGAGGTACCCCATGCAGAGACTGGAGAAAAACACTTTTGTTTGAAAGGGGTTGCCAAGCTTCCAAAAAACTACTAGTTTGCTGAAATCTCAGCAAACATTTTTTCACCAAATCTTGATGATACTTGGTGGTAATGATCACTTCACTAATCCCACTTGGCTGCCCAAATTTTATTCTTCTAGGTTGAAGCTTTCGTTTCCAGTGACTGTTTGAATTTTTAGGTTTCACTCTGTTTTCTCCTACATAGATAGCTGTGTTTGGAATTCTAAATCAAACACGGTTTGTGCTAGCTCCTTGAAACTTGGCCAAATGAAGTACTTCTATGTTCTATCTCTATGGTTTGTTACCTCTTGAAGTACCCCATGTAGAGACTGGCGAAAAACACTTTCGTTGGAAAGGGGTTGCCAAGCTTCCAAAAAACTACTAGTTTGCTGAAATCTCAGCAAACATTTTTTCACCAAATCTTGATGATATATGGTGGTAATGATCAGTTCACTAATCCCACTTGGCTGCCCAATTTTTATTCTTCTAGGTTGAAGCATTCGTTTCCAGTAACAGTTTGAATTTTTAGGTTTCACTCTGTTTTCCCCTACATAGATAGCTGTGTTTGGAATTCTAAATCAAACACGGTTTGTGCTAGCTCCTTGAAACTTGACCAAATGAAGTAGTTCTAAGTTCTATCTCTATGGTTTGTTTCCTCTTGAAGTACCCCATGCAGAGACTGGCGAAAAACACTTTCGTTTGAAAGGGGTTGCCAAGCTTCCAAAAAACTACTAGTTTGCTGAAATCTCAGCAAACATTTTTTCACCAAATCTTGATGATACTTGGTGGTAATGATCAGTTCACTAAGCCCACTTGGCTGCCCAATTTTCACTCTTCTAGGTTCAAGCGTTCGTTTCCAGTAACACTTTGAATTTTCAGGTTTCACTCTGTTTTCTGCTATATAGATAGATGTGTTTGAAACTCTAAATCAAACACGGTTTGTGCTAGCTCCTTGAAACTTGAGCAAATGAAGTAGTTCTAAGTTCTATCTCTATGGATTGTTTCCTCTTGAAGTACCCCATGCAGAGACTGGCGAAAAACACTTTCGTTTGAAAGGGGTTGCCAAGCTTCCAAAAAACTACTAGTTTGCTGAAATCTCAGCAAATATTTTTTCACCAAAACTTGATGATACTTGGTGGTAATGATCAGTTCACTAATCCCACTTGGCTGCCCAAATTTTATTCTTCTAGGTTGAAGCTTTCGTTTCCAGTGACTGTTTGAATTTTTAGGTTTCACTCTGTTTTCTGCTATATAGATAGATGTGTTTGAAACTCTAAATCAAACACGGTTTGTGCTAGCTCCTTGAAACTTGACCAAATGAAGTAGTTCTAAGTTCTATCTCTATGGTTTGTTTCCTCTTGAAGTACCCCATGCAGAGACTGGCGAAAAACACTTCCGTTTGAAAGGGGTTGCCAAGCTTCCAAAAAACTACTAGTTTGCTGAAATCTCAGCAAACATTTTTTCACCAAATCTTGATGATACTTGGTGGTAATGATCACTTCACTAATCCCACTTGGCTGCGCAAATTTTATTCTTCTAGGTTGAAGCTTTCGTTTCCAGTGACTGTTTGAATTTTTAGGTTTCACTCTGTTTTCTCCTACATAGATAGCTGTGTTTGGAATTCTAAATCAAACACGGTTTTTGCTAGCTCCTTGAAACTTGACCAAATGAAGTAGTTCTAAGTTCTATCTCTATAGTTTGTTTCCTCTTGAAGTACCCCATGCAGAGACTGGCGAAAAACACTTTCGTTTGAAAGGGGTTGCCAAGCTTCCAAAAAACTACTAGTTTGCTGAAATCTCAGCAAACATTTTTTCACCAAATCTTGATGATACTTGGTGGTAATGATCAGTTCACTAAGCCCACTTGGCTGCCCAATTTTCACTCTTCTAGGTTCAAGCGTTCGTTTCCAGTAACACTTTGAATTTTTAGGTTTCACTCTGTTTTCTGCTATATAGATAGATGTGTTTGAAACTCTAAATCAAACACGGTTTGTGCTAGCTCCTTGAAACTTGAGTAAATGAAGTAGTTCTAAGTTCTATCTTTATGGATTGTTTCCTCTTGAAGTACCCCATGCAGAGACTGGCGAAAAACACTTTCATTTTAAAGGGGTTGCCAAGCTTCCAAAAAACTACTAGTTTGCTGAAATCTCAGCAAACATTTTTTCACCAAAACTTGATGATACTTGGTGGTAATGATCAGTTCACTAAGCCCACTTGGCTGCCCAATTTTTACTCTTCTAGGTTCAAGCGTTCGTTTCCAGTAACACTTTGAAATTTTAGGTTTCACTCTGTTTTCTGCTATATAGATAGATGTCTTTGAAACACTAAATCAAACACGGTTTGTGCTAGCTCCTTGAAACTTGACAAAATGAAGTAGTTGTAAGTTCTATCTCTATGGTTTGTTTCCTCTTGAAGTACCCCATGCAGAGACTGGCGAAAAACACTTTCGTTTGAAAGGGGTTGCCAAGCTTCCAAAAAACTTCTCATTTGCTGAAATCTCAGCAAACATTTTTTCACGAAATCTTGATGATACTTGGTGGTAATGATCAGTTCACTAATCCCACTTGGCTGCCAAATTTTTATTCTTCTAGGTTGAAGCATTCGTTTCCAGTAACAGTTTGAATTTTTAGGTTTCACTCTGTTTTCCCCTACATAGATAGCTGTGTTTGGAATTCTAAATCAAACACGGTTTGTGCTAGCTCCTTTAAACTTGACTAAATGAAGTAGTTCTAAGTTATATCACTATGGTTTGTTTCCTCTTGAAGTACCCCATGCAGAGACTGGCGAAAAACACTTTCGTTTGAAAGGGGTTGCCAAGCTTCCAAAAAACTACTAGTTTTCTGAAATCTCAGCAAACATTTTTTCACCAAATCTTGATGATACTTGGTGGTAATGATCAGTTCACTAAGCCCACTTGGCTGCCCAATTTTCACTCTTCTAGGTTCAAGCGTTCGTTTCCAGTAACACTTTGAATTTTTAGGTTTCACTCTGTTTTCTGCTATATAGATAGATGTGTTTGAAACCCTAAATCAAACACGGTTTGTGCTAGCTAATTGAAACTTGAGCAAATGAAGTAGTTCTAAGTTCTATCTCTATGGATTGTTTCCTCTTGAAGTACCCCATGCAGAGACTGGCGAAAAACACTTTCGTTTGAAAGGGGTTGCCAAGCTTCCAAAAAACTACTAGTTTGCTGAAATCTCAGCAAACATTTTTTCACCAAAACTTGATGATACTTGGTGGTAATGATCAGTTCACTAAGCCCACTTGGCTGCCCAATTTTTACTCTTCAAGGTTCAAGCGTTCGTTTCCAGTAACACTTTGAAATTTTAGGTTTCACTCTGTTTTCTACTATATAGATAGATGTCTTTGAAACTCTAAATCAAACACGGTTTTTGCTAGCTCCTTGAAACTTGACAAAATGAAGTAGTTGTTAGTTCTATCTCTATGGTTTTTTTCCTCTTGAAGTACCCCATGCAGAGACTGGCGAAAAACACTTTCGTTTGAAAGGGGTTGCCAAGCTTCCAAAAATCTACTAGTTTGCTGAAATCTCAGCAAACATTTTTTCACCAAATCTTGATGATACTTGGTGGTAATGATCAGTTCACTAATCCCACTTGGCTGCCCAAATTTTATTCTTCTAGGTTGAAGCTTTCGTTTCCAGTAACAGTTTGAATTTTTAGGTTTCACTCTGTTTTCTCCTACATAGATAGCTGTGTTTGGAATTCTAAATCAAACACGGTTTGTGCTAGCTCCTTGAAACTTGACCAAATGAAGTAGTTCTAAGTTCTATCCCTATGGTTTGTTTCCTCTTGAAGTACCCCATGTAGAGACTGGCGAAAATCACTTTCGTTTGAAAGGGGTTGCCAAGCTTCCAAAAAACTACTCGTTTGCTGAAATCTCAGCAAACATTTTTTCAACAAATCTTGATGATACTTGGTGGTAATGATCAGTTCACTAAGCCCACTTGGCTGCCCAACTTTCACTCTTCTAGGTTCAAGCGTTCGTTTCCAGTAACAGTTTGAGTTTTTAGGTTTCACTCTGTTTTCTGCTATATAGATAGATGTGTTTGAAACTCTAAATCAAACACGGTTTGTGCTAGCTCCTTGAAACTTGACAAAATGAAGTAGTTCTAAGTTCTATCTCTATGGTTTGTTTCCTCTTGAAGTACCCCATGCAGAGACTGGCGAAAAACACTTCCGTTTGAAAGGGGTTGCCAAGCTTCCAAAAAACTACTAGTTTGCTGAAATCTCAGCAAACATTTTTTCACCAAATCTTGATGATACTTGGTGGTAATGATCACTTCACTAATCCCACTTGGCTGCGCAAATTTTATTCTTCTAGGTTGAAGCTCTCGTTTCCAGTGACTGTTTGAATTTTTAGGTTTCACTCTGTTTTCTCCTACATAGATAGCTGTGTTTGGAATTCTAAATCAAACACGGTTTGTGCTAGCTCCTTGAAACTTGACCAAATGAAGTAGTTCTAAGTTCTATCTCTATGGTTTGTTTCCTCTTGAAGTACCCCATGCAGAGACTGGCGAAAAACACTTTCGTTTGAAAGGGGTTGCCAAGCTTCCAAAAAACTACTAGTTTGCTGAAATCTCAGCAAACATTTTTTCACCAAATCTTGATGATACTTGGTGGTAATGATCAGTTCACTAAGCCCACTTGGCTGCCCAATTTTCACTCTTCTAGGTTCAAGCGTTCGTTTCCAGTAACACTTTGAATTTTTAGGTTTCACTCTGTTTTCTGCTATATAGATAGATGTGTTTGAAACTCTAAATCAAACACGGTTTGTGCTAGCTCCTTGAAACTTGAGTAAATGAAGTAGTTCTAAGTTCTATCTTTATGGATTGTTTCCTCTTGAAGTACCCCATGCAGAGACTGGCGAAAAACACTTTCATTTTAAAGGGGTTGCCAAGCTTCCAAAAAACTACTAGTTTGCTGAAATCTCAGCAAACATTTTTTCACCAAAACTTGATGATACTTGGTGGTAATGATCAGTTCACTAAGCCCACTTGGCTGCCCAATTTTTACTCTTCTAGGTTCAAGCGTTCGTTTCCAGTAACACTTTGAAATTTTAGGTTTCACTCTGTTTTCTGCTATATAGATAGATGTCTTTGAAACTCTAAATCAAACACGGTTTGTGCTAGCTCCTTGAAACTTGACAAAATGAAGTAGTTGTAAGTTCTATCTCTATGGTTTGTTTCCTCTTGAAGTACCCCATGCAGAGACTGGCGATAAACACTTTCGTTTGAAAGGGGTTGCCAAGCTTCCAAAAAACTTCTCATTTGCTGAAATCTCAGCAAACATTTTTTCACGAAATCTTGATGATACTTGGTGGTAATGATCAGTTCACTAATCCCACTTGGCTGCCAAATTTTTATTCTTCTAGGTTGAAGCATTCGTTTCCAGTAACAGTTTGAATTTTTAGGTTTCACTCTGTTTTCCCCTACATAGATAGCTGTGTTTGGAATTCTAAATCAAACACGGTTTGTGCTAGCTCCTTTAAACTTGACTAAATGAAGTAGTTCTAAGTTATATCACTATGGTTTGTTTCCTCTTGAAGTACCCCATGCAGAGACTGGCGAAAAACACTTTCGTTTGAAAGGGGTTGCCAAGCTTCCAAAAAACTACTAGTTTTCTGAAATCTCAGCAAACATTTTTTCACCAAATCTTGATGATACTTGGCGGTAATGATCAGTTCACTAAGCCCACTTGGCTGCCCAATTTTCACTCTTCTAGGTTCAAGCGTTCGTTTCCAGTAACACTTTGAATTTTTAGGTTTCACTCTGTTTTCTGCTATATAGATAGATGTGTTTGAAACTCTAAATCAAACACGGTTTGTGCTAGCTAATTGAAACTTGAGCAAATGAAGTAGTTCTAAGTTCTATCTCTATGGATTGTTTCCTCTTGAAGTACCCCATGCAGAGACTGGCGAAAAACACTTTCGTTTGAAAGGGGTTGCCAAGCTTCCAAAAAACTACTAGTTTGCTGAAATCTCAGCAAACATTTTTTCACCAAAACTTGATGATACTTGGTGGTAATGATCAGTTCACTAAGCCCACTTGGCTGCCCAATTTTTACTCTTCAAGGTTCAAGCGTTCGTTTCCAGTAACACTTTGAAATTTTAGGTTTCACTCTGTTTTCTACTATATAGATAGATGTCTTTGAAACTCTAAATCAAACACGGTTTTTGCTAGCTCCTTGAAACTTGACAAAATGAAGTAGTTGTTAGTTCTATCTCTATGGTTTTTTTCCTCTTGAAGTACCCCATGCAGAGACTGGCGAAAAACACTTTCGTTTGAAAGGGGTTGCCAAGCTTCCAAAAAACTACTAGTTTGCTGAAATCTCAGCAAACATTTTTTCACCAAATCTTGATGATACTTGGTGGTAATGATCAGTTCACTAATCCCACTTGGCTGCCCAAATTTTATTCTTCTAGGTTGAAGCTTTCGTTTCCAGTAACAGTTTGAATTTTTAGGTTTCACTCTGTTTTCTCCTACATAGATAGCTGTGTTTGGAATTCTAAATCAAACACGGTTTGTGCTAGCTCCTTGAAACTTGACCAAATGAAGTAGTTCTAAGTTCTATCCCTATGGTTTGTTTCCTCTTGAAGTACCCCATGTAGAGACTGGCGAAAAACACTTTCGTTTGAAAGGGGTTGCCAAGCTTCCAAAAAACTACTCGTTTGCTGAAATCTCAGCAAACATTTTTTCAACAAATCTTGATGATACTTGGTGGTAATGATCAGTTCACTAAGCCCACTTGGCTGCCCAACTTTCCTCTTCTAGGTTCAAGCGTTCGTTTCCAGTACAGTTTGAGTTTTTAGGTTTCACTCTGTTTTCTGCTATATAGATAGATGTGTTTGAAACTCTAAATCAAACACGGTTTGTGCTAGCTCCGTGAAACTTGACAAAATGAAGTAGTTCTAAGTTCTATCTCTATGGTTTGTTTCCTCTTGAAGTACCCCATGCAGAGACTGGCGAAGAACACTTTCGTTGAAAGGGGTTGCCAAGCTTAAAAAAAACTACCCGTTTGCTGAAATCTCAGCAAACATTTTTTCACCAAATCTTGATGATACTTGGTGGTAATGATCAGTTCAATAATCCCACTTGGCTGCCCAAATTTTATTCTTCTAGGTTGAAGCTTTCGTTTCCAGTGACTGTTTGAATTTTTAGGTTTCACTCTGTTTTCTGCTATATAGATAGATGTGTTTGAAACTCTATATCAAACACGGTTTGTGCTAGCTCCTTGAAACTTGACCAAATGAAGTAGTTCTAAGTTCTATCTCTATGGTTTGTTTCCTCTTGAAGTACACCATGCAGAGACTGGCGAAAAACACTTCCGTTTGAAAGGGGTTGCCAAGCTTCCAAAAAACTACTAGTTTGCTGAAATCTCAGCAAACATTTTTTCACCAAATCTTGATGATACTTGGTGGTAATGATCACTTCACTAATCCCACTTGGCTGCCCAAATTTTATTTTTCTAGGTTGAAGCTTTCGTTTCCAGTGACTGTTTGAATTTTTAGGTTTCACTCTGTTTTCTCCTACATAGATAGCTGTGTTTGGAATTCTAAATCAAACACGGTTTGTGCTAGCTCCTTGAAACTTGACCCAATGAAGTAGTTCTAAGTTCTATCTCTATGGTTTGTTTCCTCTTGAAGTACCCCATGCAGAGACTGGCGAAAAACACTTTCGTTTGAAAGGGGTTGCCAAGCTTCCAAAAAACTACTAGTTTGCTGAAATCTCAGCAAACATTTTTTCACCAAATCTTGATGATACTTGGTGGTAATGATCAGTTCACTAAGCCCACTTGGCTGCCCAATTTTCACTCTTCTAGGTTCAAGCGTTCGTTTCCAGTAACACTTTGAATTTTTAGGTTTCACTCTGTTTTCTGCTATATAGATAGATGTGTTTGAAACTCTAAATCAAACACGGTTTGTGCTAGCTCCTTGAAACTTGAGCAAATGAAGTAGTTCTAAGTTCTATCTTTATGGATTGTTTCCTCTTGAAGTACCCCATGCAGAGACTGGCGAAAAACACTTTCGTTTTAAAGGGGTTGCCAAGCTTCCAAAAAACTACTAGTTTGCTGAAATCTCAGCAAACATTTTTTCACCAAAACTTGATGATACTTGGTGGTAATGATCAGTTCACTAAGCCCACTTGGCTGCCCAATTTTTACTCTTCTAGGTTCAAGCGTTCGTTTCCAGTAACACTTTGAAATTTTAGGTTTCACTCTGTTTTCTGCTATATAGATAGATGTGTTTGAAACTCTAAATCAAACACGGTTTTTGTTAGCTCCTTGAAACTTGACAAAATGAAGTAGTTGTTAGTTCTATCTCTATGGTTTTTTTCCTCTTGAAGTACCCCATGCAGAGACTGGCGAAAAACACTTTCGTTTGAAAGGGGTTGCCAAGCTTCCAAAAAACTACTAGTTTGCTGAAATCTCAGCAAACATTTTTTCACCAAATCTTGATGATACTTGGTGGTAACGATCAGTTCACTAATCCCACTTGGCTGCCCAAATTTTATTCTTCTAGGTTGAAGCTTTCGTTTCCAGTAACAGTTTGAATTTTTAGGTTTCACTCTGTTTTCTCCTACATAGATAGCTGTGTTTGGAATTCTAAATCAAACACGGTTTGTGCTAGCTCCTTGAAACTTGACCAAATGAAGTAGTTCTAAGTTCTATCTCTATGGTTTGTTGCCTCTTGAAGTCCCCCATGTAGAGACTGGCGAAAAACACTTTCGTTTGAAAGGGGTTGCCAAGCTTCCAAAAAACTACTCGTTTGCTGAAATCTCAGCAAACATTTTTTCACCAAATCTTGATGATACTTGGTGGTAATGATCAGTTCACTAATCCCACTTGGCTGCTCAACTTTCACTCTTCTAGGTTCAAGCGTTCGTTTCCAGTAACAGTTTGAATTTTTAGGTTTCACTCTGTTTTCTGCTATATAGATAGATATGTTTGAAACTCTAAATCAAACACGGTTTGTGCTAGCTCCGTGAAACTTGACAAAATGAAGTAGTTCTAAGTTCTATCTCTATGGTTTGTTTCCTCTTGAAGTACCCCATGCAGAGACTGGCGAAGAACACTTTCGTTTGAAAGGGGTTGACAAGCTTCCAAAAAACTACTCGTTTGCTGAAATCTCAGCAAAAATTTTTTCACCAAATCTTGATGATACTTGGTGGTAATGATCAGTTCACTAAGCCCACTTGGCTGCCCAATTTTCACTCTTCTAGGTTCAAGCGTTCGTTTCCAGTAACACTTTGAATTGTTAGGTTTCACTCTGTTTTCTGCTATATAGATAGATGTGTTTGAAACTCTAAATCAAACACGGTTTGTGCTAGTTCCTTGAAACTTGAGCAAATGAAGTAGTTCTAAGTTCTATCTCTATGGATTGTTTCGTCTTGAAGTACCCCATGCAGAGACTGGCGAAAAACACTTTCGTTTTAAAGGGGTTGCCAAGCTTCCAAAAAACTATTAGTTTGCTGAAGTCTCAGCAAACATTTTTTCACCAAAACTTGATGATACTTGGTGGTAATGATCAGTTCACTAAGCCCACTTGGCTGCCCAATTTTTACTCTTCTAGGTTCAAGCGTTCGTTTCCAGTAACACTTTGAAATTTTAGGTTTCACTCTGTTTTCTGCTATATAGATAGATGTCTTTGAAACTCTAAATCAACCACGGTTTTTGCTAGCTCCTTGAAACTTGACAAAATGAAGTAGTTGTTAGTTCTATCTCTATGGTTTTTTTCCTCTTGAAGTACCCCATGCAGAGACTGGCGAAAAACACTTTCGTTTGAAAGGGGTTGCCAAGCTTCCAAAAAACTACTAGTTTGCTGAAATCTCAGCAAACATTTTTTCACCAAATCTTGATGATACTTGGTGGTAATGATCACTTCACTAATCCCACTTGGCTGCCAAAATTTTATTCTTCTAGGTTGAAGCTTTCGTTTCCAGTGACTGTTTGAATTTTTAGGTTTCACTCTGTTTTCTGCTATATAGATAGATGTGTTTGAAACTCTAAATCAAACACGGTTTGTGCTAGTTCCTTGAAACTTGACCAAATGAAGTAGTTCTAAGTTCTATCTCTATGGTTTGTTTCCTCTTGAAGTACCCCATGCAGAGACTGGCGAAAAACACTTCCGTTTGAAAGGGGTTGCCAAGCTTCCAAAAAACTACTAGTTTGCTGAAATCTCAGCAAACATTTTTTCACCAAATCTTGATGATACTTGGTGGTAATGATCACTTCACTAATCCCACTTGGCTGCCCAAATTTTATTCTTCTAGGTTAAAGCTTTCGTTTCCAGTGACTGTTTGAATTTTTAGGTTTCACTCTGTTTTCTCCTACATAGATAGCTGTGTTTGGAATTCTAAATCAAACACTGTTTGTGCTAGCTCCTTGAAACTTGACCAAATGAAGTAGTTCTAAGTTCTATCTCTATGGTTTGTTTCCTCTTGAAGTACCCCATGTAGAGACTGGCGAAAAACACTTTCGTTTGAAAGGGGTTGCCAAGCTTCCAAAAAACTACTAGTTTGCTGAAATCTCAGCAAACATTTTTTCACCAAATCTTGATGATACTTGGTGGTAATGATCAGTTCACTAATCCCACTTGGCTGCCCAACTTTCACTCTTCTAGGTTCAAGCGTTCGTTTCCAGTAACAGTTTGAATTTTTAGGTTTCACTCTGTTTTCTGCTATATAGATAGATGTGTTTGAATCTCTAAATCAAACACGGTTTGTGCTAGCTCCGTGAAACTTGACAAAATGAAGTAGTTCTAAGTTCTATCTCTATGGTTTGTTTCCTCTTGAAGTACCCCATGCAGAGACTGGCGAAGAACACTTTCGTTTGAAAGGGGTTGCCAAGCTTCCAAAAAACTACTCGTTTGCTGAAATCTCAGCAAAAATTTTTTCACCAAATCTTGATGATACTTGGTGGTAATGATCAGTTCACTAAGCCCACTTGGCTGCCCAATTTTCACTCTTCTAGGTTCAAGTGTTCGATTCCAGTAACACTTTGAATTGTTAGGTTTCACTCTGTTTTCTTCTATATAGATAGATGTGTTTGAAACTCTAAATCAAACACGGTTTGTGCTAGCTCCTTGAAACTTGACCAAATGAAGTAGTTCTAAGTTCTATCTCTATGGTTTGTTTCCTCTTGAAGTACCATATGCAGAGACTGGCGAAAAACACTTCCGTTTGAAAGGGGTTGCCAAGCTTCCAAAAAACTACTAGTTTGCTGAAATCTCAGCAAACATTTTTTCACCAAATCTTGATGATACTTGGTGGTAATGATCACTTCACTAATCCCACTTGGCTGCCCAAATTTTATTCTTCTAGGTTGAAGCTTTCGTTTCCAGTGACTGTTTGAATTTTTAGGTTTCACTCTGTTTTCTCCTACATAGATAGCTGTGTTTGAAATTCTAAATCAAACACGGTTTGTGCTAGCTCCTTGAAACTTGACCAAATGAAGTAGTTCTAAGTTCTATCTCTATGGTTTGTTTCCTCTTGAAGTACCCCATGCAGAGACTGGCGAAAAACACTTTCGTTTGAAAGGGGTTGCCAAGCTTCCAAAAAACTACTAGTTTGCTGAAATCTCAGCAAACATTTTTTCACCAAATCTTGATGATACTTGGTGGTAATGATCAGTTCACTAAGCCCACTTGGCTGCCCAATTTTCACTCTTCTAAGTTCAAGCGTTCGTTTCCAGTAACACTTTGAATTTTTAGATTTCACTCTGTTTTCTGCTATATAGATAGATGTGTTTGAAACTCTAAATCAAACACGGTTTGTGCTAGCTCCTTGAAACTTGAGCAAATGAAGTAGTTCTAAGTTCTATCTCTATGGATTGTTTCCTCTTGATACCCCATGCAGAGACTGGCGAAAAACACTTTCGTTTTAAAGGGGTTGCCAAGCTTCCAAAATCTACTAGTTTGCTGAAATCTCAGCAAACATTTTTTCACCAAAACTTGATGATACTTGGTGGTAATGATCAGTTCACTAAGCCCACTTGGCTGCCCAATTTTTACTCTTCTAGGTTCAAGCGTTCGTTTCCAGTAACAGTTTGAATTTTTAGGTTTCACTCTGTTTTCTGCTATATAGACAGATGTCTTTGAAACTCTAAATCAAACACGGTTTGTGCTAGCTCCGTGAAACCTGACAAAATGAAGTAGTTCTTAGTTCTATCTCTATGGTTTCTTTCCTCTTGAAGTACCCCATGCAGAGACTGGCGAAAACACGTTCGTTTTAAAGGGGTTGCCAAGCTTCCAAAAAACTACTAGTTTGCTGAAATCTCAGCAAACATTTTTTCACCAAAACTTGATGATACTTGGTGGTAATGATCAGTTCACTAAGCCCACTTGGCTACCCAATTTTCACTCTTCTAGGTTCAAGCGTTCGTTTCCAGTAACACTTTGAATTTTTAGGTTTCACTCTGTTTTCTGCTATATAGATAGATGTCTTTGAAACTCTAAATCAAACACGGTTTGTGCTAGCTCCTTGAAACTTGACCAAATGAAGTAGTTGTAAGTTCTATCTCTATGGTTTGTTTCCTCTTGAAGTACCCATGCAGAGACTGGTGAAAAACACTTCCGTTTGAAAGGGGTTGCCAAGCTTCCAAAAAACTACTATTTTGCTGAAATCTCAGCAAACATTTTTTCACCAAAACTTGATGATACTTGGTGGTAATGATCAGTTCACTAAGCCCACGTGGCAGGCCAATTTTTACTCTTCTAGGTTCAAGCGTTCGTTTCCAGTAACACTTTGAAATTTTAGGTTTCACTCTGTTTTCTGCTATATAGATAGATGTGTTTGAAACTCTAAATCAAACACGGTTTGTGCTAGCTCCTTGAAACTTGACCAAATGAAGTAGTTCTAAGTTCTATCTCTATGGTTTCTTTCCTCTTGAAGTACCCCATGCAGAGACTGGCGAAAAACACTTCCGTTTGAAAGGGGTTTCCAAGCTTCCAAAAAACTACTAGTTTGCTGAAATCTCAGCAAACATTTTTTCACCAAATCTTGATGATACTTGGTGGTAATGATCACATCACTAATCCCACTTGGCTGCCCAAATTTTATTCTTCTAGGTTGAAGCTTTCGTTTCCAGTGACTGTTTGAATTTTTAGGTTTCACTCTGTTTTCTCCCACATAGATAGCTGTGTTTGGAATTCTAAATCAAACACGGTTTGTGCTAGCTCCTTGAAACTTGACCAAATGAAGTAGTTCTAAGTTCTATCGCTATGGTTTGTTTTCTCTTGAAGTACCCCATGTAGAGACTGGCGAAAAACACTTTCGTTTGAAAGGGGTTGCCAAGCTTCCAAAAAACTACTAGTTTGCTGAAATATCAGCAAACATTTTTTCACCAAATCTTGATGATACTTGGTGGTAATGATCAGTTCACTAATCCCACTTGGCTGCCCAACTTTCACTCTTCTAGGTTCAAGCGTTCGTTTCCAGTAACAGTTTGAATTTTTAGGTTTCACTCTGTTTTCTGCTATATAGATAGATGTGTTTGAAACTCTAAATCAAACACGGTTTGTGCTAGCTCCGTGAAACTTGACAAAATGAAGTAGTTCTAAGTTCTATCTCTATGGATTGTTTCCTCTTGAGGTACCCCATGCAGAGACTGGCGAAAAACACTTTCGTTTGAAAGGGGTTGCCAAGCTTCCAAAAAACTACTAGTTTGCTGAAATCTCAGCAAACATTTTTTCACCAAAACTTGATGATACTTGGTGGTAATGATCAGTTCACTAAGTCCACTTGGCTGCCCAATTTTTACTCTTCTAGGTTCAAGCGTTCGTTTCCAGTAACACTTTGAAATTTTAGGTTTCACTCTGTTTTCTGCTATATAGATAGATGTCTTTGAAACTCTAAATCAAACACGGTTTTTGCTAGCTCCTTGAAACTTGACAAAATGAAGTAGTTGTTAGTTCTATCTCTATGGTTTTTTTCCTCTTGAAGTACCCCATGCAGAGACTTACGAAAAACACTTTCGTTTGAAAGGGGTTGCCAAGCTTCCAAAAAACTACTAGTTTGCTGAAATCTCAGCAAACATTTTTTCACCAAATCTTGATGATACTTGGTGGTAATGATCAGTTCACTAATCCCACTTGGCTGCCCAAATTTTATTCTTCTAGGTTGAAGCTTTCGTTTCCAGTAACAGTTTGAATTTTTAGGTTTCACTCTGTTTTCTCCTACATAGATATCTGTGTTTGGAATTCTAAATCAAACACGGTTTGTGCTAGCTCCTTGAAACTTGACCAAATGAAGTAGTTCTAAGTTCTATCTCTATGGTTTGTTTCCTCTTGAAGTACCCCATGCAGAGAATGGCGAAAAACACTTTCGTTTGAAAGGGGTTGCCAAGCTTCCAAAAAACTACTAGTTTGCTGAAATCTCAGCAAACATTTTTTCACCAAATCTTGATGATACTTGGTGGTAATGATGAGTTCACTAAGCCCACTTGGCTGCCCAATTTTCACTCTTCTAGGTTCAAGCGTTCGTTTCCAGTAACAGTTTGAATTTTTAGGTTTCACTCTGTTTTCTGCTTCATAGATAGATGTGTTTGAAACTCTAAATCAAACACGGTTTGTGCTAGCTCCTTGAAACTTGAGCAAATGAAGTAGTTCTAAGTTCTATCTCTATGGATTGTTTCCTCTTGAAGTACCCCATGCAGAGACTTACGAAAAACACTTTCGTTTTAAAGGGGTTGCCAAGCTTCCAAAAAACTACTAGTTTGCTGAAATCTCAGCAAATATTTTTTCACCAAAACTTGATGATACTTGGTGGTAATGATCAGTTCACTAAGCCCACTTGGCTGCCCAATTTTTACTCTTCTAGGTTCAAGCGTTCGTTTCCAGTAACACTTTGAAATTTTAGGTTTCACTCTGTTTTCTGCTATATAGATAGATGTGTTTGAAACTCTAAATCAAACACGGTTTTT
This sequence comes from Callospermophilus lateralis, assembly GCF_048772815.1. Lineage (NCBI taxonomy): Eukaryota > Metazoa > Chordata > Mammalia > Rodentia > Sciuridae > Callospermophilus > Callospermophilus lateralis. The sequence goes on along the minus strand of NW_027515973.1, from coordinate 51,230 downwards.
GTTAGCTCCTTGAAACTTGACAAAATGAAGTAGTTGTAAGTTCTGTCTCTATGGTTTTTTTCCTCTTGAAGTACCCCATGCAGAGACTGGCGAAAAACACTTTCGTTTGAAAGGGGTTGCCAAGCTTCCAAAAAACTACAAGTTTGCTGAAATCTCAGCAAACATTTTTTCACCAAATCTTGATGATACTTGGTGGTAATGATCAGTTCACTAATCCCACTTGGCTGCCCAAATTTTATTCTTCTAGGTTGAAGCTTTCGTTTCCAGTAACAGTTTGAATTTTTAGGTTTCACTCTGTTTTCTCCTACATAGATAGCTGTGTTTGGAATTCTAAATCAAACAAGGTTTGTGCTAGCTCCTTGAAACTTGAGCAAATGAAGTAGTTCTAAGTTCTATCTCTATGGATTGTTTCCTCTTGAAGTACCCCATGCAGAGACTTGCGAAAAACACTTTCGTTTTAAAGGGGTTGCCAAGCTTCCAAAAAACTACTAGTTTGCTGAAATCTCAGCAAACATTTTTTCACCAGAACTTGATGATACTTGGTGGTAATGATGAGTTCACTAAGCCCACTTGGCTGCCCAATTTTTACTCTTCTAGGTTCAAGCGTTCGTTTCCAGTAACACTTTGAAATTTTAGGTTTCACTCTGTTTTCTGCTATATAGATAGATGTCTTTGAAACTCTAAATCAAACACGGTTTTTGCTAGCTCCTTGAAATTTGACAAAATGAAGTAGTTGTTAGTTCTATCTCTATGGTTTTTTTCCTCTTGAAGTACCCCATGCAGAGACTGGCGAAAAACACTTTCGTTTGAAAGGGGTTGCCAAGCTTCCAAAAAACTACTAGTTTGCTGAAATCTCAGCAAACATTTTTTCACCAAATCTTGATGATACTTGGTGGTAATGATCAGTTCACTAATCCCACTTGGCTGCCCAAATTTTATTCTTCTAGGTTGAAGCTTTCGTTTCCAGTGACTGTTTGAATTTTTAGGTTTCACTCTGTTTTCTGCTATATAGATAGATATGTTTGAAACTCTAAATCAAACACGGTTTGTGCTAGCTCCTTGAAACTTGAGCAAATGAAGTAGTTCTAAGTTCTATCTCTATGGTTTGTTTCCTCTTGAAGTACCCCATGCAGAGACTGGCGAAAAACACTTCCGTTTGAAAGGGGTTGCCAAGCTTCCAAAAAACTACTAGTTTGCTGAAATCTCAGCAAACATTTTTTCACCAAATCTTGATGATACTTGGTGGAAATGATCACTTCACTAATCCCACTTGGCTGCCCAAATTTTATTCTTCTAGGTTGAAGCTTTCGTTTCCAGTGACTGTTTGAATTTTTAGGTTTCACTCTGTTTTCTCCTACCTAGATAGCTGTGTTTGGAATTCTAAATCAAACACGGTTTGTGCTAGCTCCTTGAAAACTGACCAAATGAAGTAGTTCTAAGTTCTATCTCTATGGTTTGTTTCCTCTTGAAGTACCCCATGTAGAGACTGGCGAAAAACACTTTCGTTTGAAAGGGGTTGCCAAGCTTCCAAAAAACTACTAGTTTGCTGAAATCTCAGCAAACATTTTTTCACCAAATCTTGATGATACTTGGTGGTAATGATCACTTCACTAATCCCACTTGGCTGCCCAACTTTCACTCTTCTAGGTTCAAGCGTTCGTTTCCAATAATAGTTTGAATTTTTAGGTTTCACTCTGTTTTCTGTTATATAGATAGATGTGTTTGAAACTCTAAATCAAACACGGTTTGTGCTAGCTCCGTGAAACTTGACAAAATGAAGTAGTTCTAATTTCTATCTTTTTTGTTTGTTTCCTCTTGAAGTACCCCATGCAGAGACTGGCGAAGAACACTTTCGTTTGAAAGGGGTTGCCAAGCTTCCAAAAAACTACTCGTTTGCTGAAATCTCAGCAAACATTTTTTCACCAAATCTTGATGATACTTGGTGGTAATGATCAGTTCAATAATCCCACTTGGCTGCCCAAATTTTATTCTTCTAGGTTGAAGCTTTCGTTTCCAGTGACTGTTTGAATTTTTAGGTTTCACTCTGTTTTCTGCTATATAGATAGATGTGTTTGAAACTCTAAATCAAACACGGTTTGTGCTAGCTCCTTGAAACTTGAGCAAATGAAGTAGTTCTAAGTTCTATCTGTATGGTTTGTTTCCTCTTGAAGTACCCCATGCAGAGACTGGCGAAAAACACTTCCGTTTGAAAGGGGTTGCCAAGCTTCCAAAAAACTACTAGTTTGCTGAAATCTCAGCAAACATTTTTTCACCAAATCTTGATGATACTTGGTGGTAATGATCACTTCACTAATCCCACTTGGCTGCCCAAATTTTATTCTTCTAGGTTGAAGCTTTCGTTTCCAGTGACTGTTTGAATTTTTAGGTTTCACTCTGTTTTCTCCTACATAGATAGCTGTGTTTGGAATTCTAAATCAAACACGGTTTGTGCTAGCTCCTTGAAAACTGACCAAATGAAGTAGTTCTAAGTTCTATCTCTATGGTTTGTTTCCTCTTGAAGTACCCCATGTAGAGACTGGCGAAAAACACTTTCGTTTGAAAGGGGTTGCCAAGCTTCCAAAATCTACTAGTTTGCTGAAATCTCAGCAAACATTTTTTCACCAAATCTTGATGATACTTGGTGGTAATGATCAGTTCACTAATCCCACTTGGCTGCCCAACTTTCACTCTTCTAGGTTCAAGCGTTCGTTTCCAGTAACAGTTTGAATTTTTAGGTTTCACTCTGTTTTCTGCTATATAGATAGATGTGTTTGAAACTCTAAATCAAACACGGTTTGTGCTAGCTCCGTGAAACTTGACAAAATGAAGTAGTTCTAATTTCTATATTTTTGGTTTGTTTCCTCTTGAAGTACCCCATGCAGAGACTGGCGAAGAACACTTTCGTTTGAAAGGGGTTGCCAAGCTTCCAAAAAACTACTCGTTTGCTGAAATCTCAGCAAACCTTTTTTCACCAAATCTTGATGATACTTGGTGGTAATGATCAGTTCACTAAGCCCACTTGGCTGCCCAATTTTCACTCTTCTAGGTTCAAGCGTTCGTTTCCAGTGACACTTTGAATTGTTAGGTTTCACTCTGTTTTCTGCTATATAGATAGATGTGTTTGAAACTCTAAATCAAACACGGTTTTTGCTAGCTCCTTGAAACTTGATGATCAGTTCACTAAGCCCACTTGGCAGCCGAATTTTTACTCTTCTAGGTTCAAGCGTTCGTTTCCAGTAACACTTTGAAATTTTAGGTTTCACTCTGTCTTCTGCTATATAGATAGATGTGTTTGAAACTCTAAATCAAACACGGTTTGTGCTAGCTCCTTGAAACTTGACAAAATGAAGTAGTTCTAAGTTCTATCTCTATGGTTTGTTTCCTCTTGAAGTACCCATGCAGAGACTGGCGAAAAACACTTCCGTTTGAAAGGGGTTGCCAAGCTTCCAAAAAACTACTAGTTTGCTGAAATCTCAGCAAACATTTTTTCACCAAAACTTGATGATACTTGGTGGTAATGATCAGTTCACTAAGCCCACTTGGCAGCCCAATTTTTACTCTTCTAGGTTCAAGCGTTCGTTTCCAGTAACACTTTGAAATTTTAGGTTTCACTCTGTTTTCTGCTATATAGATAGATGTGTTTGAAACTCTAAATCAAACACGGTTTGTGCTAGCTCCTTGAAACTTGACCAAATGAAGTAGTTCTAAGTTCTATCTCTATGGTTTGTTTCCTCTTGAAGTACCCCATGCAGAGACTGGCGAAAAACACTTCCCTTTGAAAGGGGTTGCCAAGCTTCCAAAAAACTACTAGTTTGCTGAAATCTCAGCAAACATTTTTTCACCAAATCTTGATGATACTTGGTGGTAATGATCACTTCACTAATCCCACTTGGCTGCCCAAATTTTATTCTTCTAGGTTGAAGCTTTCGTTTCCAGTGACTGTTTGAATTTTTAGGTTTCACTCTGTTTTCTCCTATATAGATAGCTGTGTTTGGAATTCTAAATCAAACACGGTTTGTGCTAGCTCCTTGAAACTTGACCAAATGAAGTAGTTCTAAGTTCTATCGCTATGGTTTGTTTCCTCTTGAAGTACCCCATGTAGAGACTGGCGAAAAACACTTTCGTTTGAAAGGGGTTGCCAAGCTTCCAAAAAACTACTAGTTTGCTGAAATATCAGCAAACATTTTTTCACCAAATCTTGATGATACTTGGTGGTAATGATCAGTTCACTAATCCCACTTGGCTGCCCAACTTTCACTCTTCTAGGTTCAAGCGTTCGTTTCCAGTAACAGTTTGAATTTTTAGGTTTCACTCTGTTTTCTGCTATATAGATAGATGTGTTTGAAACTCTAAATCAAACACGGTTTGTGCTAGCTCCGTGAAACTTGACAAAATGAAGTAGTTCTAAGTTCTATCTCTATGGATTGTTTCCTCTTGAAATACCCCATGCAGAGACTGGCGAAAAACACTTTCGTTTGAAAGGGGTTGCGAAGCTTCCAAAAAACTACTAGTTTGCTGAAATCTCAGCAAACATTTTTTCACCAAAACTTGATGATACTTGGTGGTAATGATCACATCACTAATCCCACTTGGCTGCCCAAATTTTATTCTTCTAGGTTGAAGCTTTCGTTTCCAGTAACAGTTTGAATTTTTAGGTTTCACTCTGTTTTCTCCTACATAGATATCTGTGTTTGGAATTCTAAATCAAACACGGTTTGTGCTAGCTCCTTGAAACTTGACCAAATGAAGTAGTTCTAAGTTCTATCTCTATGGTTTGTTTCCTCTTGAAGTACCCCATGCAGAGAATGGCGAAAAACACTTTCGTTTGAAAGGGGTTGCCAAGCTTCCAAAAAACTACTAGTTTGCTGAAATCTCAGCAAACATTTTTTCACCAAATCTTGATGATACTTGGTGGTAATGATGAGTTCACTAAGCCCACTTGGCTGCCCAATTTTCACTCTTCTAGGTTCAAGCGTTCGTTTCCAGTAACACTTTGAATTTTTAGGTTTCACTCTGTTTTCTGCTTTTTAGATAGATGTGTTTGAAACTCTAAATCAAACACGGTTTGTGCTAGCTCCTTGAAACTTGAGCAAATGAAGTAGTTCTAAGTTCTATCTCTATGGATTGTTTCCTCTTGAAGTACCCCATGCAGAGACTGGCGAAAAACACTTTCGTTTTAAAGGGGTTGCCAAGCTTCCAAAAAACTACTAGTTTGCTGAAATCTCAGAAAACATTTTTTCACCAAAACTTGATGATACTTGGTCGTAATGATCAGTTCACTAAGCCCACTTGGCTGCCCAATTTTTACTCTTCTAGGTTCAAGCGTTCGTTTCCAGTAACACTTTGAAATTTTAGGTTTCACTCTGTTTTCTGCTATATAGATAGATGTCTTTGAAACTCTAAATCAAACACGGTTTTTGTTAGCTCCTTGAAACTTGACAAAATGAAGTAGTTGTAAGTTCTGTCTCTATGGTTTTTTTCCTCTTCAAGTACCCCATGCAGAGACTGGCGAAGAACACTTTCGTTTGAAAGGGGTTGCCAAGCTTCCAAAAACTACAAGTTTGCTGAAATCTCAGCAAACATTTTTCACCAAATCTTGATGATACTTGGTGGTAATGATCAGTTCACTAATCCCACTTGGCTGCCCAAATTTTATTCTTCTAGGTTGAAGCTTTCGTTTCCAGTAACAGTTTGAATTTTTAGGTTTCACTCTGTTTTCTCCTACATAGATAGCTGTGTTTGGAATTCTAAATCAAACAAGGTTTGTGCTAGCTCCTTGAAACTTGAGCAAATGAAGTAGTTCTAAGTTCTATCTCTATGGATTGTTTCCTCTTGAAGTACCCCATCCAGAGACTGGCGAAAAACACTTTCGTTTTAAAGGGGTTGCCAAGCTTCCAAAAAACTACTAGTTTGCTGAAATCTCAGCAAACATTTTTTCACCAGAACTTGATGATACTTGGTGGTAATGATCATTTCACTAAGCCCACTTGGCTGCCCAATTTTTACTCTTCTAGTTTCAAGCTTTCGTTTCCAGTAACACTTTGAAATTTTAGGTTTCACTCTGTTTTCTGCTATATAGATAGATGTCTTTGAACCTCTAAATCAAACACGGTTTTTGCTAGCTCGTGGAAATTTGACAAAATGAAGTAGTTCTAAGTTCTATCTCTATGGTTTGTTTCCTCTTGAAGTACCCCATGCAGAGACTGGCGAAGAACACTTTCGTTTGAAAGGGGTTGCCAAGCTTCCAAAAAACTACGCGTTTGCTGAAATCTCAGCAAACCTTTTTTCACCAAATCTTGATGATACTTGGTGGTAATGATCAGTTCACTAAGCCCACTTGGCTGCCCAATTTTCACTCTTCTAGGTTCAAGCGTTCGTTTCCAGTAACACTTTGAATTGTTAGGTTTCACTCTGTTTTCTGCTATATAGATAGATGTGTTTGAAACTCTAAGTCAAACACGGTTTGTGCTAGTTCCTTGAAACTTGATGATCAGTTCACTAAGCCCACTTGGCAGCCCAATTTTTACTCTTCTAGGTTCAAGCGTTCGTTTCCAGTAACACTTTGAAATTTTAGGTTTCACTCTGTTTTCTGCTATATAGATAGATGTGTTTGAAACTCTAAATCAAACACGGTTTGTGCTAGCTCCGTGAAACTTGACAAAATGAAGTAGTTCTAAGTTCTATCTCTATGGATTGTTTCCTCTTGAAATACCCCATGCAGAGACTGGCGAAAAACACTTTCGTTTGAAAGGGGTTGCGAAGCTTCCAAAAAACTACTAGTTTGCTGAAATCTCAGCAAACATTTTTTCACCAAAACTTGATGATACTTGGTGGTAATGATCACATCACTAATCCCACTTGGCTGCCCAAATTTTATTCTTCTAGGTTGAAGCTTTCGTTTCCAGTAACAGTTTGAATTTTTAGGTTTCACTCTGTTTTCTCCTACATAGATATCTGTGTTTGGAATTCTAAATCAAACACGGTTTGTGCTAGCTCCTTGAAACTTGACCAAATGAAGTAGTTCTAAGTTCTATCTCTATGGTTTGTTTCCTCTTGAAGTACCCCATGCAGAGAATGGCGAAAAACACTTTCGTTTGAAAGGGGTTGCCAAGCTTCCAAAAAACTACTAGTTTGCTGAAATCTCAGCAAACATTTTTTCACCAAATCTTGATGATACTTGGTGGTAATGATGAGTTCACTAAGCCCACTTGGCTGCCCAATTTTCACTCTTCTAGGTTCAAGCGTTCGTTTCCAGTAACACTTTGAATTTTTAGGTTTCACTCTGTTTTCTGCTTTATAGATAGATGTGTTTGAAACTCTAAATCAAACACGGTTTGTGCTAGCTCCTTGAAACTTGAGCAAATGAAGTAGTTCTAAGTTCTATCTCTATGGATTGTTTCCTCTTGAAGTACCCCATGCAGAGACTGGCGAAAAACACTTTCGTTTTAAAGGGGTTGCCAAGCTTCCAAAAAACTACTAGTTTGCTGAAATCTCAGCAAACATTTTTTCACCAAAACTTGATGATACTTGGTGGTAATGATCAGTTCACTAAGCCCACTTGGCTGCCCAATTTTTACTCTTCTAGGTTCAAGCGTTCGTTTCCAGTAACACTTTGAAATTTTAGGTTTCACTCTGTTTTCTGCTATATAGATAGATGTCTTTGAAACTCTAAATCAAACACGGTTTTTGTTAGCTCCTTGAAACTTGACAAAATGAAGTAGTTGTAAGTTCTGTCTCTATGGTTTTTTTCCTCTTCAAGTACCCCATGCAGAGACTGGCGAAGAACACTTTCGTTTGAAAGGGGTTGCCAAGCTTCCAAAAAACTACAAGTTTGCTGAAATCTCAGCAAACATTTTTTCACCAAATCTTGATGATACTTGGTGGTAATGATCAGTTCACTAATCCCACTTGGCTGCCCAAATTTTATTCTTCTAGGTTGAAGCTTTCGTTTCCAGTAACAGTTTGAATTTTTAGGTTTCACTCTGTTTTCTCCTACATAGATAGCTGTGTTTGGAATTCTAAATCAAACAAGGTTTGTGCTAGCTCCTTGAAACTTGAGCAAATGAAGTAGTTCTAAGTTCTATCTCTATGGTTTGTTTCCTCTTGAAGTACCCCATGCAGAGACTGGCGAAAATCACTTCCGTTTGAAAGGGGTTGCCAAGCTTCCAAAAAACTACTAGTTTGCTGAAATCTCAGCAAACATTTTTTCACCAAATCTTGATGATACTTGGTGGTAATGATCACTTCACTAATCCCACTTGGCTGCCCAAATTTTATTCTTCTAGGTTGAAGCTTTCATTTCCAGTGACTGTTTGAATTTTTAGGTTTCACTCTGTTTTCTCCTACATAGATAGCTGTGTTTGGAATTCTAAATCAAACACGGTTTGTGCTAGCTCCTTGAAAACTGACCAAATGAAGTAGTTCTAAGTTCTATCTCTATGGTTTGTTTCCTCTTGAAGTTCCCCATGTAGCACTGGCGAAAAACACTTTCGTTTGAAAGGGGTTGCCAAGCTTCCAAAAAACTACTAGTTTGCTGAAATCTCAGCAAACATTTTTTCACCAAATCTTGATGATACTTGGTGGTAATGATCAGTTCACTAATCCCACTTGGCTGCCCAACTTTCACTCTTCTAGGTTCAAGCGTTCGTTTCCAGTAACAGTTTGAATTTTTAGGTTTCACTCTGTTTTCTGCTATATAGATAGATGTGTTTGAAACTCTAAATCAAACAAGGTTTGTGCTAGCTACGTGAAACTTGACAAAATGAAGCAGTTCTAAGTTCTATCTTTATGGTTTGTTTCCTCTTGAAGTACCCCATGCAGAGACTGGCGAAGAACACTTTCGTTTGAAAGGGGTTGCCAAGCTTCCAAAAAACTACTCGTTTGCTGAAATCTCAGCAAACATTTTTTCACCAAATCTTGATGATACTTGGTGGTAATGATCAGTTCACTAAGCCCACTTGGCTGCCCAATTTTCACTCTTCTAGGTTCAAGCGTTCGTTTCCAGTAACAGTTTGAATTGTTAGGTTTCACTCTGTTTTCTGCTATATAGATAGATGTGTTTGAAACTCTAAATCAAACACGGTTTGTGCTAGCTCCTTGAAACTTGACCAAATGAAGTAGTTCTAAGTTCTATCTCTATGGTTTGTTTCCTCTTGAAGTACCCCATGCAGAGACTGGCGAAAAACACTTTCGTTTGAAAGGGGTTGCCAAGCTTCCAAAAAACTACTAGTTTGCTGAAATCTCAGCAAACATTTTTTCACCAAAACTTGATGATACTTGGTGGTAAAGATCAGTTCACTAAGCCCACTTGGCTGCCCGATTTTTACTCTTCTAGGTTCAAGCGTTCGTTTCCAGTAACACTTTGAAATTTTAGGTTTCACTCTGTTTTCTGCTATATAGATAGATGTCTTTGAAACTCTAAATCAAACACGGTTTTTGCTAGCTCCTTGAAACTTGACAAAATGAAGTAGTTCTAAGTTCTATCTCTATGGTTTGTTTCCTCTTGAAGTACCCCATGCAGAGACTGGCGAAGAACACTTTCGTTTGAAAGGGGTTGCCAAGCTTCCAAAAAACTACTCGTTTGCTGAAATCTCAGCAAACATTTTTTCACCAAATCTTGATGATACTTGGTGGTAATGATCAGTTCACTAAGCCCACTTGGCTGCCCAATTTTTACTCTTCTAGGTTCAAGCGTTCGTTTCCAGTAACAGTTTGAATTGTTAGGTTTCACTCTGTTTTCTGCTATATAGATAGATGTGTTTGAAACTCTAAATCAAACACGGTTTGTGCTAGCTCCTTGAAACTTGACCAAATGAAGTAGTTCTAAGTTCTATCTCTATGGTTTGTTTCCTCTTGAAGTACCCCATGCAGAGACTGGCGAAAAACACTTTCGTTTTAAAGGGGTTGCCAAGCTTCCAAAAAACTACTAGTTTGCTGAAATCTCAGCAAAAATTTTTTCACCAAAACTTGATGATACTTGGTGGTAATGATCAGTTCACTAAGAACACTTGGCTGCCCAATTTTCACTCTTCTAGGTTCAAGCGTTCGTTTCCAGTAACACTTTGAAATTTTAGGTTTCACTCTGTTTTCTGCTATATAGATAGATGTGTTTGAAACTCTAAATCAAACACGGTTTGTGCTAGCTCCGTGAAACTTGACAAAATGAAGTAGTTCTAAGTTCTATCTCTATGGTTTGTTTCCTCTTGAAGTACCCCATGCAGAGACAGCCGAAGAACACTTTCGTTTGAAAGGGGTTGCCAAGCTTCCAAAAAACTTCTCGTTTGCTGAAATCTCAGCAAACATTTTTTCACCAAATCTTGATGATACTTGGTGGTAATGATCAGTTCACTAAGCCCACTTGGCTGCCCAATTTTCACTCTTCTAGGTTCAAGCGTTCGTTTCCAGTAACACTTTGAATTGTTAGGTTTCACTCTGTTTTCTGCTATATAGATAGATGTGTTTGAAACTCTAAATCAAACACGGTTTGTGCTAGCTCCTTGAAACTTGACCAAATGAAGTAGTTCTAAGTTCTCTCTCTATGGTTTGTTTCCTCTTGAAGTACCCCATGCAGAGACTGGCGAAAAACACTTTCGTTTGAAAGGGGTTGCCAAGCTTCCAAAAAACTACTAGTTTGCTGAAATCTCAGCAAACATTTTTTCACCAAATCTTGATGATACTTGGTGGTAATGATGAGTTCACTAAGCCCACTTGGCTGCCCAATTTTCACTCTTCTAGGTTCAAGCGTTCGTTTCCAGTAACACTTTGAAATTTTAGGTTTCACTCTGTTTTCTGCTATATAGATAGATGTCTTTGAAACTCTAAATCAAACACGGTTTTTGCTAGCTCCTTGAAACTTGAGAAAATGAAGTAGTTGTTAGTTCTATCTCTATGGTTTTTTTCCTCTTGATACCCCATGCAGAGACTGGCGAAAAACACTTTCGTTTTACAGGGGTTGCCAAGCTTCCAAAAAACTACTAGTTTGCTGAAATCTCAGCAAACATTTTTTCACCAAAACTTGATGATACTTGGTGGTAATGATCAGTTCACTAATCCCACTTGGCTGCCCAAATTTTATTCTTCTAGGTTGAAGCTTTCGTTTCCAGTAACAGTTTGAATTTTTAGGTTTCACTCTGTTTTCTCCTACATAGATATCTGTGTTTGGAATTCTAAATCAAACACGGTTTGTGCTAGCTCCTTGAAACTTGACCAAATGAAGTAGTTCTAAGTTCTATCTCTATGGTTTGTTTCCTCTTGAAGTACCCCATGCAGAGACTGGCGAAAAACACTTTCGTTTGAAAGGGGTTGCCAAGCTTCCAAAAAACTACTAGTTTGCTGAAATCTCAGCAAACATTTTTTCACCAAATCTTGATGATACTTGGTGGTAATGATGAGTTCACTAAGCCCACTTGGCTGCCCAATTTTCACTCTTCTAGGTTCAAGCGTTCGTTTCCAGTAACACTTTGAATTTTTAGGTTTCACTCTGTTTTCTGCTTTATAGATAGATGTGTTTGAAACTCTAAATCAAACACGGTTTGTGCTAGCTCCTTGAAACTTGACCAAATGAAGTAGTTCTAAGTTCTATCTCTATGGTTTGTTTCCTCTTGAAGTACCCCATGCAGAGACTGGCGAAAAACACTTTCGTTTTAAAGGTGTTGCCAAGCTTCCAAAAAACTACTAGTTTGCCGAAATCTCAGCAAACATTTTTTCACCAAAACTTGATGATACTTGGTGGTAATGATCAGTTCACTAAGCCCACTTGGCAGCCCAATTTTTACTCTTCTAGGTTCAAGCGTTCGTTTCCAGTAACACTTTGAAATTTTAGGTTTCACTCTGTTTTCTGCTATATAGATAGATGTGTTTGAAACTCTAAATCAAACACGGTTTGTGCTAGCTCCTTGAAAATTGACCAAATGAAGTAGTTCTAAGTTCTATCTCTATGGTTTGTTTCCTCTTGAAGTACCCCATGCAGAGACTGGCGAAAAACACTTCCGTTTGAAAGGGGTTGCCAAGCTTCCAAAAAACTACTAGTTTGCTGAAATATCAGCAAACATTTTTTCACCAAATCTTGATGATACTTGGTGGTAATGATCAGTTCACTAAGCCCACTTGGCAGCCCAATTTTTACTCTTCTAGGTTCAAGCGTTCGTTTCCAGTAACACTTTGAAATTTTAGGTTTCACTCTGTTTTCTGCTATATAGATAGATGTGTTTGAAACTCTAAATCAAACACGGTTTTTGCTAGCTCCTTGAAATTTGACAAAATGAAGTAGTTGTTAGTTCTATCTCTATGTTTTTTTTCCTCTTGAAGTACCCCATGCAGAGACTGGCGAAAAACACTTTCGTTTGAAAGGGGTTGCCAAGCTTCCAAAAAACTACTAGTTTGCTGAAATCTCAGCAAACATTTTTTCACCAAATCTTGATGATACTTGGTGGTAATGATCAGTTCACTAATCCCACTTGGCTGCCCAAATTTTATTCTTCTAGGTTGAAGCTTTCGTTTCCAGTGACTGTTTGAATTTTTAGGTTTCACTCTGTTTTCTGCTATATAGATAGATGTGTTTGAAACTCTAAATCAAACACGGTTTGTGCTAGCTCCTTGAAACTTGACCAAATGAAGTAGTTCTAAGTTCTATCTCTATGGTTTGTTTCCTCTTGAAGTACCCCATGCAGAGACTGGCGAAAAACACTTTCGTTTGAAAGGGGTTGCCAAGCTTCCAAAAAACTACTAGTTTGCTAAAATCTCAGCAAACATTTTTTCACCAAAACTTGATGATACTTGGTGGTAAAGATCAGTTCACTAAGCCCACTTGGCTGCCCAATTTTTACTCTTCTAGGTTCAAGCGTTCGTTTCCAGTAACACTTTGAAATTTTAGGTTTCACTCTGTTTTCTGCTATATAGATAGATGTCTTTGAGACTCTAAATCAAACACGGTTTTTGCTAGCTCCTTGAAACTTGACAAAATGAAGTAGTTCTAAGTTCTATCTCTATGGTTTGTTTCCTCTTGAAGTACCCCATGCAGAGACTGGCGAAGAACACTTTCGTTTGAAAGGGGTTGCCAAGCTTCCAAAAAACTACTCGTTTGCTGAAATCTCAGCAAACATTTTTTCACCAAATCTTGATGATACTTGGTGGTAATGATCAGTTCACTAAGCCCACTTGGCTGCCCAATTTTCACTCTTCTAGGTTCAAGCGTTCGTTTCCAGTAACAGTTTGAATTGTTAGGTTTCACTCTGTTTTGTGCTATATAGATAGATGTGTTTGAAACTCTAAATCAAACACGGTTTGTGCTAGCTCCTTGAAACTTGACCAAATGAAGTAGTTCTAAGTTCTATCTCTATGGTTTGTTTCCTCTTGAAGTACCCCATGCAGAGACTGGCGAAAAACACTTTCGTTTGAAAGGGGTTGCCAAGCTTCCAAAAAACTACTAGTTTGCTGAAATCTCAGCAAACATTTTTTCACCAAAACTTGATGATACTTGGTGGTAATGATCAGTTCACTAAGCCCACTTGGCTGCCCAATTTTCACTCTTCTAGGTTCAAGCGTTCGTTTCCAGTAACACTTTGAAATTTTAGGTTTCACTCTGTTTTCTGCTATATAGATAGATGTGTTTGAAACTCTAAATCAAACACGGTTTGTGCTAGCTCCGTGAAACTTGACAAAATGAAGTAGTTCTAAGTTCTATCTCTATGGTTTGTTTCCTCTTGAAGTACCCCATGCAGAGACAGCCGAAGAACACTTTCGTTTGAAAGGGGTTGCCAAGCTTCCAAAAAACTTCTCGTTTGCTGAAATCTCAGCAAACATTTTTTCACCAAATCTTGATGATACTTGGTGGTAATGATCAGTTCACTAAGCCCACTTGGCTGCCCAATTTTCACTCTTCTAGGTTCAAGCGTTCGTTTCCAGTAACACTTTGAATTGTTAGGTTTCACTCTGTTTTCTGCTATATAGATAGATGTGTTTGAAACTCTAAATCAAACACGGTTTGTGCTAGCTCCTTGAAACTTGACCAAATGAAGTAGTTCTAAGTTCTATCTCTATGGTTTGTTTCCTCTTGAAGTACCCCATGCAGAGACTGGCGAAAAACACTTTCGTTTGAAAGGGGTTGCCAAGCTTCCAAAAAACTACTAGTTTGCTGAAATCTCAGCAAACATTTTTTCACCAAATCTTGATGATACTTGGTGGTAATGATGAGTTCACTAAGCCCACTTGGCTGCCCAATTTTCACTCTTCTAGGTTCAAGCGTTCGTTTCCAGTAACACTTTGAAATTTTAGGTTTCACTCTGTTTTCTGCTATATAGATAGATGTCTTTGAAACTCTAAATCAAACACGGATTTTGCTAGCTCCTTGAAACTTGAGAAAATGAAGTAGTTGTTAGTTCTATCTCTATGGTTTTTTTCCTCTTGATACCCCATGCAGAGACTGGCGAAAAACACTTTCGTTTTACAGGGGTTGCCAAGCTTCCAAATAACTACTAGTTTGCTGAAATCTCAGCAAACATTTTTTCACCAAAACTTGATGATACTTGGTGGTAATGATCAGTTCACTAATCCCACTTGGCTGCCCAAATTTTATTCTTCTAGGTTGAAGCTTTCGTTTCCAGTAACAGTTTGAATTTTTAGGTTTCACTCTGTTTTCTCCTACATAGATATCTGTGTTTGGAATTCTAAATCAAACACGGTTTGTGCTAGCTCCTTGAAACTTGACCAAATGAAGTAGTTCTAAGTTCTATCTCTATGGTTTGTTTCCTCTTGAAGTACCCCATGCAGAGACTGGCGAAAAACACTTTCGTTTTAAAGGTGTTGCCAAGCTTCCAAAAAACTACTAGTTTGCTGAAATCTCAGCAAACATTTTTTCACCAAAACTTGATGATACTTGGTGGTAATGATCAGTTCACTAAGCCCACTTGGCAGCCCAATTTTTACTCTTCTAGGTTCAAGCGTTCGTTTCCAGTAACACTTTGAAATTTTAGGTTTCACTCTGTTTTCTGCTATATAGATAGATGTGTTTGAAAGTCTAAATCAAACACGGTTTGTGCTAGCTCCTAGAAAATTGACCAAATGAAGTAGTTCTAAGTTCTATCTCTATGGTTTGTTTCCTCTTGAAGTACCCCATGCAGAGACTGGCGAAAAACACTTCCGTTTGAAAGGGGTTGCCAAGCTTCCAAAAAACTACTAGTTTGCTGAAATATCAGCAAACATTTTTTCACCAAATCTTGATGATACTTGGTGGTAATGATCAGTTCACTAAGCCCACTTGGCAGCCCAATTTTTACTCTTCTAGGTTCAAGCGTTCGTTTCCAGTAACACTTTGAAATTTTAGGTTTCACTCTGTTTTCCGCTATATAGATAGATGTGTTTGAAAGTCTAAATCAAACACGGTTTGTGCTAGCTCCTAGAAAATTGACCAAATGAAGTAGTTCTAAGTTCTATCTCTATGGTTTGTTTCCTCTTGAAGTACCCCATGCAGAGACTGGCGAAAAACACTTCCGTTTGAAAGGGGTTGCCAAGCTTCCAAAAAACTACTAGTTTGCTGAAATATCAGCAAACATTTTTTCACCAAATCTTGATGATACTTGGTGGTAATGATCAGTTCACTAAGCCCACTTGGCAGCCCAATTTTTACTCTTCTAGGTTCAAGCGTTCGTTTCCAGTAACACTTTGAAATTTTAGGTTTCACTCTGTTTTCTGCTATATAGATAGATGTGTTTGAAACTCTAAATCAAACACGGTTTTTGCTAGCTCCTTGAAATTTGACAAAATGAAGTAGTTGTTAGTTCTATCTCTATGTATTTTTTCCTCTTGAAGTACCCCATGCAGAGACTGGCGAAAAACACTTTCGTTTGAAAGGGGTTGCCAAGCTTCCAAAAAACTACTAGTTTGCTGAAATCTCAGCAAACATTTTTTCACCAAATCTTGATATACTTGGTGGTAATGATCAGTTCACTAATCCCACTTGGCTGCCCAAATTTTATTCTTCTAGGTTGAAGCTTTCGTTTCCAGTGACTGTTTGAATTTTTAGGTTTCACTCTGTTTTCTGCTATATAGATAGATGTGTTTGAAACTCTATATCAAACACGGTTTGTGCTAGCTCCTTGAAACTTGAGCAAATGAAGTAGTTCTAAGTTCTATCTCTATGGTTTGTTTCCTCTTGAAGTACCCCATGCAGAGACTGGCGAAAAACACTTTCGTTTTAAAGGGGTTGCCAAGCTTCCAAAAAACTACTAGTTTGCTGAAATCTCAGCAAACATTTTTTCACCAAACCTTGATAATACTTGGTGGTAATGATCAGTTCACTAAGCCCACTTGGCAGCCCAATTTTTACTCTTCTAGGTTCAAGCGTTCGTTTCCAGTAACACTTTGAAATTTTAGGTTTCACTCTGTTTTCTGCTATATAGATAGATGTCTTTGAAACTCTAAATCAAACACGGTTTGTGCTAGCTCCTTGAAACTTGACCAAATGAAGTAGTTGTAAGTTCTATCTCTATGGTTTGTTTCCTCTTGAAGTACCCATGCAGAGACTGGCGAAAAACACTTCCGTTTGAAAGGGGTTGCCAAGCTTCCAAAAAACTACTAGTTTGCTGAAATCTCAGCAAACATTTTTTCACCAAAACTTGATGATACTTGGTGGTAATGATCAGTTCACTAAGCCCACGTGGCAGGCCAATTTTTACTCTTCTAGGTTCAAGCGTTCGTTTCCAGTAACACTTTGAAATTTTAGGTTTCACTCTGTTTTCTGCTATATAGATAGATGTGTTTGAAACTCTAAATCAAACACGGTTTGTGCTAGCTCCTTGAAACTTGACCAAATGAAGTAGTTCTAAGTTCTATCTCTATGGTTTCTTTCCTCTTGAAGTACCCCATGCAGAGACTGGCGAAAAACACTTCCGTTTGAAAGGGGTTGCCAAGCTTCCAAAAAACTACAAGTTTGCTGAAATCTCAGCAAATATTTTTTCACCAAATCTTGATGATACTTAGTGGTAATGATCAGTTCACTAATCTCACTTGGCTGCCCAAATTTTATTCTTCTAGGTTGAAGCTTTCGTTTCCAGTAACAGTTTGAATTTTTAGGTTTCACTCTGTTTTCTCCTACATAGATAGCTGTGTTTGGAATTCTAAATCAAACAAGGTTTGTGCTAGCTCCTTGAAACTTGAGCAAATGAAGTAGTTCTAAGTTCTATCTCTATGGATTGTTTCCTCTTGAAGTACCCCATGCAGAGACTGGCGAAAAACACTTTCGTTTTAAAGGGGTTGCCAAGCTTCCAAAAAACTACTAGTTTGCTGAAATCTCAGCAAACATTTTTTCACCAGAACTTGATGATACTTGGTGGTAATGATCAGTTCACTAAGCCCACTTGGCTGCCCAATTTTTACTCTTCTAGGTTCAAGCGTTCGTTTCCAGTAACACTTTGAAATTTTAGGTTTCACTCTGTTTTCTGCTATATAGATAGATGTCTTTGAAACTCTAAATCAAACACGGTTTTTGCTAGCTCCTTGAAATTTGACAAAATGAAGTAGTTGTTAGTTCTATCTCTATGTTTTTTTTCCTCTTGAAGTTCCCCATGCAGAGACTGGCGAAAAACACTTTCGTTTGAAAGGGGTTGCCAAGCTTCCAAAAAACTACTAGTTTGCTGAAATCTCAGCAAACATTTTTTTCACCAAATCTTGATGATACTTGGTGGTAATGATCAGTTCACTAGTCCCACTTGGCTGCCCAAATTTTATTCTTCTAGGTTGAAGCTTTCGTTTCCAGTGACTGTTTGAATTTTTAGGTTTCACTCTGTTTTCTGCTATATAGATAGATGTGTTTGAAACTCTATATCAAACACGGTTTGTGCTAGCTCCTTGAAACTTGAGCAAATGAAGTAGTTCTAAGTTCTATCTCTATGGTTTGTTTCCTCTTGAAGTACCCCATGCAGAGACTGGCGAAAAACACTTTCGTTTTAAAGGGGTTGCCAAGCTTCCAAAAAACTACTAGTTTGCTGAAATCTCAGCAAACATTTTTTCACCAAAACTTGATAATACTTGGTGGTAATGATCAGTTCACTAAGCCCACTTGGCAGCCCAATTTTTACTCTTCTAGGTTCAAGCGTTCGTTTCCAGTAACACTTTGAAATTTTAGGTTTCACTCTGTTTTCTGCTATATAGATAGATGTCTTTGAAACTCTAAATCAAACACGGTTTGTGCTAGCTCCTTGAAACTTGACCAAATGAAGTAGTTGTAAGTTCTATCTCTATGGTTTGTTTCCTCTTGAAGTACCCATGCAGAGACTGGCGAAAAACACTTCCGTTTGAAAGGGGTTGCCAAGCTTCCAAAAAACTACTAGTTTGCTGAAATCTCAGCAAACATTTTTTCACCAAAACTTGATGATACTTGGTGGTAATGATCAGTTCACTAAGCCCACGTGGCAGGCCAATTTTTACTCTACTAGGTTCAAGCGTTCGTTTCCAGTAACACTTTGAAATTTTAGGTTTCACTCTGTTTTCTGCTATATAGATAGATATGTTTGAAACTCTAAATCAAACACGGTTTGTGCTAGCTCCTTGAAACTTGAGAAAATGAAGTAGTTCTAAGTTCTATCTCTATGGTTTCTTTCCTCTTGAAGTACCCCATGCAGAGACTGGCGAAAAACACTTCCGTTTGAAAGGGGTGCCAAGCTTCCAAAAAACTACTAGTTTGCTGAAATTTCAGCAAACATTTTTTCACCAAATCTTGATGATACTTGGTGGTAATGATCACATCACTAATCCCACTTGGCTGCCCAAATTTTATTCTTCTAGGTTGAAGCTTTCGTTTCCAGTAACAGTTTGAATTTTTAGGTTTCACTCTGTTTTCTCCTACATAGATATCTGTGTTTGGAATTCTAAATCAAACACGGTTTGTGCTAGCTCCTTGAAACTTGACCAAATGAAGTAGTTCTAAGTTCTATCTCTATGGTTTGTTTCCTCTTGAAGTACCCCATGCAGAGAATGGCGAAAAACACTTTCGTTTGAAAGGGGTTGCCAAGCTTCCAAAAAACTACTAGTTTGCTGAAATCTCAGCAAACATTTTTTCACCAAATCTTGATGATACTTGGTGGTAATGATGAGTTCACTAAGCCCACTTGGCTGCCCAATTTTCACTCTTCTAGGTTCAAGCGTTCGTTTCCAGTAACACTTTGAATTTTTAGGTTTCACTCTGTTTTCTGCTTTATAGATAGATGTGTTTGAAACTCTAAATCAAACACGGTTTGTGCTAGCACCTTGAAACTTGAGCAAATGAAGTAGTTCTAAGTTCTATCTCTATGGATTGTTTCCTCTTGAAGTACCCCATGCAGAGACTGGCGAAAAACACTTTCGTTTTAAAGGGGTTGCCAAGCTTCCAAAAAACTACTAGTTTGCTGAAATCTCAGCAAACATTTTTTCACCAAAACTTGATGATACTTGGTGGTAATGATCAGTTCACTAAGCCCACTTGGCTGCCCAATTTTTACTCTTCTAGGTTCAAGCGTTCGTTTCCAGTAACACTTTGAAATTTTAGGTTTCACTCTGTTTTCTGCTATATAGATAGATGTCTTTGAAACTCTAAATCAAACACGGTTTTTGTTAGCTCCTTGAAACTTGACAAAATGAAGTAGTTGTAAGTTCTGTCTCTATGGTTTTTTTCCTCTTCAAGTACCCCATGCAGAGACTGGCGAAGAACACTTTCGTTTGAAAGGGGTTGCCAAGCTTCCAAAAAAATACAAGTTTGCTGAAATCTCAGCAAACATTTTTTCACCAAATCTTGATGATACTTGGTGGCAATGATCAGTTCACTAATCCCACTTGGCTGCCCAAATTTTATTCTTCTAGGTTGAAGCTTTCGTTTCCAGTAACAGTTTGAATTTTTAGGTTTCACTCTGTTTTCTCCTACATAGATAGCTGTGTTTGGAATTCTAAATCAAACAAGGTTTGTGCTAGCTCCGTGAAACTTGACAAAATGAAGTAGTTCTAAGTTCTATCTCTATGGTTTGTTTCCTCTTGAAGTACCCCATGCAGAGACAGCCGAAGAACACTTTCGTTTAAAAGGGGTTGCCAAGCTTCCAAAAAACTTCTCGTTTGCTGAAATCTCAGCAAACATTTTTTCACCAAATCTTGATGATACTTGGTGGTAATGATCAGTTCACTAAGCCCACTTGGCTGCCCAATTTTCACTCTTCTAGGTTCAAGCGTTCGTTTCCAGTGACACTTTGAATTGTTAGGTTTCACTCTGTTTTCTGCTATATAGATAGATGTGTTTGAAACTCTAAATCAAACACGGTTTGTGCTAGCTCCTTGAAACTTGACCAAATGAAGTAGTTCTAAGTTCTCTCTCTATGGTTTGTTTCCTCTTGAAGTACCCCATGCAGAGACTGGCGAAAAACACTTTCGTTTGAAAGGGGTTGCCAAGCTTCCAAAAAACTACTAGATTGCTGAAATCTCAGCAAACATTTTTTCACCAAATCTTGATGATACTTGGTGGTAATGATGAGTTCACTAAGCCCACTTGGCTGCCCAATTTTCACTCTTCTAGGTTCAAGCGTTCGTTTCCAGTAACACTTTGAAATTTTAGGTTTCACTCTGTTTTCTGCTATATAGATAGATGTCTTTGAAACTCTAAATCAAACACGGTTTTTGCTAGCTCCTTGAAACTTGAGAAAATGAAGTAGTTGTTAGTTCTATCTCTATGGTTTTTTTCCTCTTGATACCCCATGCAGAGACTGGCGAAAAACACTTTCGTTTTACAGGGGTTGCCAAGCTTCCAAAAAACTACTAGTTTGCTGAAATCTCAGCAAACATTTTTTCACCAAAACTTGATGATACTTGGTGGTAATGATCAGTTCACTAATCCCACTTGGCTGCCCAAATTTTATTCTTCTGGGTTGAAGCTTTCGTTTCCAGTAACAGTTTGAATTTTTAGGTTTCACTCTGTTTTCTCCTACATAGATATCTGTGTTTGGAATTCTAAATCAAACACGGTTTGTGCTAGCTCCTTGAAACTTGACCAAATGAAGTAGTTCTAAGGTCTATCTCTATGGTTTGTTTCCTCTTGAAGTACCCCATGCAGAGACTGGCGAAAAACACTTCCGTTTGAAAGGGGTTGCCAAGCTTCCAAAAAACTACTAGTTTGCTGAAATCTCAGCAAACATTTTTTCACCAAATCTTGATGATACTTGGTGGTAATGATGAGTTCACTAAGCCCACTTGGCTGCCCAATTTTCACTCTTCTAAGTTCAAGCGTTCGTTTCCAGTAACACTTTGAATTTTTAGGTTTCACTCTGTTTTCTGCTTTATAGATAGATGTGTTTGAAACTCTAAATCAAACACGGTTTTTGCTAGCTCCTTGAAACTTGACCAAATGAAGTAGTTCTAAGTTCTATCTCTAAGGTTTGTTTCCTCTTGAAGTACCCCATGCAGAGACTGGCGAAAAACACTTTCGTTTTAAAGGTGTTGCCAAGCTTCCAAAAAACTACTAGTTTGCTGAAATCTCAGCAAACATTTTTTCACCAAAACTTGATGATACTTGGTGGTAATGATCAGTTCACTAAGCCCACTTGGCAGCCCAATTTTTACTCTTCTAGGTTCAAGCGTTCGTTTCCAGTAACACTTTGAAATTTTAGGTTTCACTCTGTTTTCTGCTATATAGATAGATGTGTTTGAAACTCTAAATCAAACACGGTTTGCGCTAGCTCCTTGAAAATTGACCAAATGAAGTAGTTCTAAGTTCTATCTCTATGGTTTGTTTCCTCTTGAAGTACCCCATGCAGAGACTGGCGAAAAACACTTCCGTTTGAAAGGGGTTGCCAAGCTTCCAAAAAACTACTAGTTTGCTGAAATCTCAGCAAACATTTTTTCACCAAATCTTGATGATACTTGGTGGTAATGATCAGTTCACTAAGCCCACTTGGCAGCCCAATTTTTACTCTTCTAGGTTCAAGCGTTCGTTTCCAGTAACACTTTGAAATTTTAGGTTTCACTCTGTTTTCTGCTATATAGATAGATGTGTTTGAAACTCTAAATCAAACACGGTTTGTGCTAGCTCCTTGAAACTTGAGCAAATGAAGTAGTTCTAAGTTCTATCTCTATGGTTTGTTTCCTCTTGAAGAACCCCATGCAGAGACTGGCGAAAAACACTTCCGTTTGAAAGGGGTTGCCAAGCTTCCATAAAACTACTAGTTTGCTGAAATCTCAGCAAATATTTTTTCACCAAATCTTGATGATACTTGGTGGTAATGATCACTTCACTAATCCCACTCTTCTGCCCAAATTTTATTCTTCTAGGTTGAAGCTTTCGTTTCCAGTGACTGTTTGAATTTTTAGGTTTCACTCTGTTTTCTCCTACATAGATAGCTGTGTTTGGAATTCTAAATCAAACACGGTTTGTGCTAGCTCCTTGAAACTTGACCAAATGAAGTAGTTCTAAGTTCTATCTCTATGGTTTGTTTCCTCTTGAAGTACCCCATGCAGAGACTGGCGAAAAACACTTCCGTTTGAAAGGGGTTGCCAAGCTTCCAAAAAACTACTAGTTTGCTGAAATCTCAGCAAACATTTTTTCACCAAATCTTGATGATACTTGGTGGTAATGATCAGTTCACCAAGCCCACTTGGCTGCCCAATTTTCACTCTTCTAGGTTCAAGCGTTCGTTTCCAGTAACACTTTGAATTTTTAGGTTTCACTCTGTTTTCTGCTACATAGATAGATGTGTTTGAAACTCTAAATCAAACACGGTTTGTGCTAGCTCTTTGAAACTTGAGCAAATGAAGTAGTTCTAAGTTCTATCTCTATGGATTGTTTCCTCTTGAAGTATCCCATGCAGAGACTGGCGAAAAACACTTTCGTTTGAAAGGGGTTGCCAAGCTTCCAAAATACTACTGGTTTGCTGAAATCTCAGCAAATATTTTTTCACCAGAACTTGATGATACTTGGTGGTAATGATCAGTTCACTAAGCCCAATTGGCTGCCCATTTTTTACTCTTCTAGGTTCAAGCGTTCGTTTCCAGTAACACTTTGAAATTTTAGGTTTCACTCTGTTTTCTGCTATATAGATAGATGTCTTTGAAACTCTAAATCAAACACGGTTTTTGCTAGCTCCTTGAAACTTGAGAAAATGAAGTAGTTGTTAGTTCTATCTCTATGGTTTTTTTCCTCTTGATACCCCATGCAGAGACTGGCGAAAAACACTTTCGTTTGAAAGGGGTTGCCAAGCTTCCAAAAAACTACTAGTTTGCTGAAATCTCAGCAAACATTTTTTCACCAAAACTTGATGATACTTGGTGGTAATGATCAGTTCACTAATCCCACTTGGCTGCCCAAATTTTATTCTTCTAGGTTATAGCTTTCGTTGCCAGTAACAGTTTGAATTTTTAGGTTTCACTCTGTTTTCTCCTACATAGATAGCTGTGTTTGGAATTCTAAATCAAACACGGTTTGTGCTAGCTCCTTGAAACTTGACCAAATGAAGTAGTTCTAAGTTCTATCTCTATGGTTTGTTTCCTCTTGAAGTACCCCATGGAGAGACTGGCGAAAAACACTTCCGTTTGAAAGGGGTTGCCAAGCTTCCAAAAAACTACTAGTTTGCTGAAATCTCAGCAAACATTTTTTCACCAAATCTTGATGATACTTGGTGGTAATGATGAGTTCACTAAGCCCACTTGGCTGCCCAATTTTCACTCTTCTAGGTTCAAGCGTTCGTTTCCAGTAACACTTTGAATTTTTAGGTTTCACTCTGTTTTCTGCTTTATAGATAGATGTGTTTGAAACTCTAAATCAAACACGGTTTGTGCTAGCTCCTTGAAACTTGACCAAATGAAGTAGTTCTAAGTTCTATCTCTATGGTTTGTTTCCTCTTGAAGTACCCCATGCAGAGACTGGCGAAAAACACTGTTGTTTTAAAGGGGTTGCCAAGCTTCCAAAAAACTACTAGTTTGCTGAAATCTCAGCAAACATTTTTTCACCAAAACTTGATGATACTTGGTGGTAATGATCAGTTCACTAAGCCCACTTGGCAGCCCAATTTTTACTCTTCTAGGTTCAAGCGTTCGTTTCCAGTAACACTTTGAAATTTTAGGTTTCACTCTGTTTTCTGCTATATAGATAGATGTGTTTGAAACTCTAAATCAAACACGGTTTGTGCTAGCTCCTTGAAACTTGAGCAAATGAAGTAGTTCTAAGTTCTATCTCTATGGTTTGTTTCCTCTTGAAGAACCCCATGCAGAGACTGGCGAAAAACACTTCCGTTTGAAAGGGGTTGCCAAGCTTCCATAAAACTACTAGTTTGCTGAAATCTCAGCAAACATTTTTTCACCAAATCTTGATGATACTTGGTGGTAATGATCACTTCACTAATCCCACTCTTCTGCCCAAATTTTATTCTTCTAGGTTGAAGCTTTCGTTTCCAGTGACTGTTTGAATTTTTAGGTTTCACTCTGTTTTCTCCTACATAGATAGCTGTGTTTGGAATTCTAAATCAAACACGGTTTGTGCTAGCTCCTTGAAACTTGACCAAATGAAGTAGTTCTAAGTTCTATCTCTATGGTTTGTTTCCTCTTGAAGTACCCCATGCAGAGACTGGCGAAAAACACTTCCGTTTGAAAGGGGTTGCCAAGCTTCCAAAAAACTACAAGTTTGCTGAAATCTCAGCAAACATTTTTTCACCAAATCTTGATGATACTTGGTGGTAATGATCAGTTCACTAAGCCCACTTGGCTGCCCAATTTTCACTCTTCTAGGTTCAAGCGTTCGTTTCCAGTAACACTTTGAATTTTTAGGTTTCACTCTGTTTTCTGCTATATAGATAGATGTGTTTGAAACTCTAAATCAAACACGGTTTGTGCTAGCTCCTTGAAACTTGAGCAAATGAAGTAGTTCTAAGTTCTATCTCTATGGATTGTTTCCTCTTGAAGTATCCCATGCAGAGACTGGCGAAAAACACTTTCGTTTGAAAGGGGTTGCCAAGCTTCCAAAAAACTACTGGTTTGCTGAAATCTCAGCAAACATTTTTTCACCAGAACTTGATGATACTTGGTGGTAATGATCAGTTCACTAAGCCCAATTGGCTGCCCATTTTTTACTCTTCTAGGTTCAAGCGTTCGTTTCCAGTAACACTTTGAAATTTTAGGTTTCACTCTGTTTTCTGCTATATAGATAGATGTCTTTGAAACTCTAAATCAAACACGGTTTTTGCTAGCTCCTTGAAACTTGAGAAAATGAAGTAGTTGTTAGTTCTATCTCTATGGTTTTTTTCCTCTTGATACCCCATGCAGAGACTGGCGAAAAACACTTTCGTTTGAAAGGGGTTGCCAAGCTTCCAAAAAACTACTAGTTTGCTGAAATCTCAGCAAACATTTTTTCACCAAAACTTGATGATACTTGGTGGTAATGATCAGTTCACTAATCCCACTTGGCTGCACAAATTTTATTCTTCTAGGTTATAGCTTTCGTTGCCAGTAACAGTTTGAATTTTTAGGTTTCACTCTGTTTTCTCCTACATAGATAGGTGTGTTTGGAATTCTAAATCAAACACGGTTTGTGCTAGCTCCTTGAAACTTGACCAAATGAAGTAGTTCTAAGTTCTATCTCTATGGTTTGTTTCCTCTTGAAGTACCCCATGGAGAGACTGGCGAAAAACACTTCCGTTTGAAAGGGGTTGCCAAGCTTCCAAAAAACTACTAGTTTGCTGAAATCTCAGCAAACATTTTTTCACCAAATCTTGATGATACTTGGTGGTAATGATGAGTTCACTAAGCCCACTTGGCTGCCCAATTTTCACTCTTCTAGGTTCAAGCGTTCGTTTCCAGTAACACTTTGAATTTTTAGGTTTCACTCTGTTTTCTGCTTTATAGATAGATGTGTTTGAAACTCTAAATCAAACACGGTTTGTGCTAGCTCCTTGAAACTTGACCAAATGAAGTAGTTCTAAGTTCTATCTCTATGGTTTGTTTCCTCTTGAAGTACCCCATGCAGAGACTGGCGAAAAACACTTTTGTTTTAAAGGGGTTGCCAAGCTTCCAAAAAACTACTAGTTTGCTGAAATCTCAGCAAACATTTTTTCACCAAATCTTGATGATACTTGGTGGTAATGATCAGTTCACTAAGCCCACTTGGCAGCCCAATTTTTACTCTTCTAGGTTCAAGCGTTCGTTTCCAGTAACACTTTGAAATTTTAGGTTTCACTCTGTTTTCTGCTATATAGATAGATGTGTTTGAAACTCTAAATCAAACACGGTTTTTGCTAGCTCCTTGAAACTTGAGCAAATGAAGTAGTTCTAAGTTCTATCTCTATGGTTTGTTTCCTCTTGAAGAACCCCATGCAGAGACTGGCGAAAAACACTTCCGTTTGAAAGGGGTTGCCAAGCTTCCATAAAACTACTAGTTTGCTGAAATCTCAGCAAACATTTTTTCACCAAATCTTGATGATACTTGGTGGTAATGATCACTTCACTAATCCCACTCTTCGGCCCAAATTTTATTCTTCTAGGTTGAAGCTTTCGTTTCCAGTGACTGTTTGAATTTTTAGGTTTCACTCTGTTTTCTCCTACATAGATAGCTGTGTTTGGAATTCTAAATCAAACACGGTTTGTGCTAGCTCCTTGAAACTTGACCAAATGAAGTAGTTCTAAGTTCTATCTCTATGGTTTGTTTCCTCTTGAAGTACCCCATGCAGAGACTGGCGAAAAACACTTCCGTTTGAAAGGGGTTGCCAAGCTTCCAAAAAACTACTAGTTTGCTGAAATCTCAGCAAACATTTT
Source organism: Callospermophilus lateralis (assembly GCF_048772815.1). Taxonomy (NCBI): domain Eukaryota; kingdom Metazoa; phylum Chordata; class Mammalia; order Rodentia; family Sciuridae; genus Callospermophilus; species Callospermophilus lateralis. Next base: position 24,488 of record NW_027515973.1, on the reverse strand, counting down.
TTCACCAAATCTTGATGATACTTGGTGGTAATGATCAGTTCACCAAGCCCACTTGGCTGCCCAATTTTCACTCTTCTAGGTTCAAGCGTTCGTTTCCAGTAACACTTTGAATTTTTAGGTTTCACTCTGTTTTCTGCTACATAGATAGATGTGTTTGAAACTCTAAATCAAACACGGTTTGTGCTAGCTCTTTGAAACTTGAGCAAATGAAGTAGTTCTAAGTTCTATCTCTATGGATTGTTTCCTCTTGAAGTATCCCATGCAGAGACTGGCGAAAAACACTTTCGTTTGAAAGGGGTTGCCAAGCTTCCAAAAAACTACTGGTTTGCTGAAATCTCAGCAAATATTTTTTCACCAGAACTTGATGATACTTGGTGGTAATGATCAGTTCACTAAGCCCAATTGGCTGCCCATTTTTTACTCTTCTAGGTTCAAGCGTTCGTTTCCAGTAACACTTTGAAATTTTAGGTTTCACTCTGTTTTCTGCTATATAGATAGATGTCTTTGAAACTCTAAATCAAACACGGTTTTTGCTAGCTCCTTGAAACTTGAGAAAATGAAGTAGTTGTTAGTTCTATCTCTATGGTTTTTTTCCTCTTGATACCCCATGCAGAGACTGGCGAAAAACACTTTCGTTTGAAAGGGGTTGCCAAGCTTCCAAAAAACTACTAGTTTGCTGAAATCTCAGCAAACATTTTTTCACCAAAACTTGATGATACTTGGTGGTAATGATCAGTTCACTAATCCCACTTGGCTGCCCAAATTTTATTCTTCTAGGTTATAGCTTTCGTTGCCAGTAACAGTTTGAATTTTTAGGTTTCACTCTGTTTTCTCCTACATAGATAGCTGTGTTTGGAATTCTAAATCAAACACGGTTTGTGCTAGCTCCTTGAAACTTGACCAAATGAAGTAGTTCTAAGTTCTATCTCTATGGTTTGTTTCCTCTTGAAGTACCCCATGGAGAGACTGGCGAAAAACACTTCCGTTTGAAAGGGGTTGCCAAGCTTCCAAAAAACTACTAGTTTGCTGAAATCTCAGCAAACATTTTTTCACCAAATCTTGATGATACTTGGTGGTAATGATGAGTTCACTAAGCCCACTTGGCTGCCCAATTTTCACTCTTCTAGGTTCAAGCGTTCGTTTCCAGTAACACTTTGAATTTTTAGGTTTCACTCTGTTTTCTGCTTTATAGATAGATGTGTTTGAAACTCTAAATCAAACACGGTTTGTGCTAGCTCCTTGAAACTTGACCAAATGAAGTAGTTCTAAGTTCTATCTCTATGGTTTGTTTCCTCTTGAAGTACCCCATGCAGAGACTGGCGAAAAACACTGTTGTTTTAAAGGGGTTGCCAAGCTTCCAAAAAACTACTAGTTTGCTGAAATCTCAGCAAACATTTTTTCACCAAAACTTGATGATACTTGGTGGTAATGATCAGTTCACTAAGCCCACTTGGCAGCCCAATTTTTACTCTTCTAGGTTCAAGCGTTCGTTTCCAGTAACACTTTGAAATTTTAGGTTTCACTCTGTTTTCTGCTATATAGATAGATGTGTTTGAAACTCTAAATCAAACACGGTTTGTGCTAGCTCCTTGAAACTTGAGCAAATGAAGTAGTTCTAAGTTCTATCTCTATGGTTTGTTTCCTCTTGAAGAACCCCATGCAGAGACTGGCGAAAAACACTTCCGTTTGAAAGGGGTTGCCAAGCTTCCATAAAACTACTAGTTTGCTGAAATCTCAGCAAACATTTTTTCACCAAATCTTGATGATACTTGGTGGTAATGATCACTTCACTAATCCCACTCTTCTGCCCAAATTTTATTCTTCTAGGTTGAAGCTTTCGTTTCCAGTGACTGTTTGAATTTTTAGGTTTCACTCTGTTTTCTCCTACATAGATAGCTGTGTTTGGAATTCTAAATCAAACACGGTTTGTGCTAGCTCCTTGAAACTTGACCAAATGAAGTAGTTCTAAGTTCTATCTCTATGGTTTGTTTCCTCTTGAAGTACCCCATGCAGAGACTGGCGAAAAACACTTCCGTTTGAAAGGGGTTGCCAAGCTTCCAAAAAACTACAAGTTTGCTGAAATCTCAGCAAACATTTTTTCACCAAATCTTGATGATACTTGGTGGTAATGATCAGTTCACTAAGCCCACTTGGCTGCCCAATTTTCACTCTTCTAGGTTCAAGCGTTCGTTTCCAGTAACACTTTGAATTTTTAGGTTCCACTCTGTTTTCTGCTATATAGATAGATGTGTTTGAAACTCTAAATCAAACACGGTTTGTGCTAGCTCCTTGAAACTTGAGCAAATGAAGTAGTTCTAAGTTCTATCTCTATGGATTGTTTCCTCTTGAAGTATCCCATGCAGAGACTGGCGAAAAACACTTTCGTTTGAAAGGGGTTGCCAAGCTTCCAAAAAACTACTGGTTTGCTGAAATCTCAGCAAACATTTTTTCACCAGAACTTGATGATACTTGGTGGTAATGATCAGTTCACTAAGCCCAATTGGCTGCCCATTTTTTACTCTTCTAGGTTCAAGCGTTCGTTTCCAGTAACACTTTGAAATTTTAGGTTTCACTCTGTTTTCTGCTATATAGATAGATGTCTTTGAAACTCTAAATCAAACACGGTTTTTGCTAGCTCCTTGAAACTTGAGAAAATGAAGTAGTTGTTAGTTCTATCTCTATGGTTTTTTTCCTCTTGATACCCCATGCAGAGACTGGCGAAAAACACTTTCGTTTGAAAGGGGTTGCCAAGCTTCCAAAAAACTACTAGTTTGCTGAAATCTCAGCAAACATTTTTTCACCAAAACTTGATGATACTTGGTGGTAATGATCAGTTCACTAATCCCACTTGGCTGCACAAATTTTATTCTTCTAGGTTATAGCTTTCGTTGCCAGTAACAGTTTGAATTTTTAGGTTTCACTCTGTTTTCTCCTACATAGATAGGTGTGTTTGGAATTCTAAATCAAACACGGTTTGTGCTAGCTCCTTGAAACTTGACCAAATGAAGTAGTTCTAAGTTCTATCTCTATGGTTTGTTTCCTCTTGAAGTACCCCATGGAGAGACTGGCGAAAAACACTTCCGTTTGAAAGGGGTTGCCAAGCTTCCAAAAAACTACTAGTTTGCTGAAATCTCAGCAAACATTTTTTCACCAAATCTTGATGATACTTGGTGGTAATGATGAGTTCACTAAGCCCACTTGGCTGCCCAATTTTCACTCTTCTAGGTTCAAGCGTTCGTTTCCAGTAACACTTTGAATTTTTAGGTTTCACTCTGTTTTCTGCTTTATAGATAGATGTGTTTGAAACTCTAAATCAAACACGGTTTGTGCTAGCTCCTTGAAACTTGACCAAATGAAGTAGTTCTAAGTTCTATCTCTATGGTTTGTTTCCTCTTTAAGTACCCCATGCAGAGACTGGCGAAAAACACTTTTGTTTAAAGGGGTTGCCAAGCTTCCAAAAAACTACTAGTTTGCTGAAATCTCAGCAAACATTTTTTCACCAAATCTTGATGATACTTGGTGGTAATGATCAGTTCACTAAGCCCACTTGGCAGCCCAATTTTTACTCTTCTAGGTTCAAGCGTTCGTTTCCAGTAACACTTTGAAATTTTAGGTTTCACTCTGTTTTCTGCTATATAGATAGATGTGTTTGAAACTCTAAATCAAACACGGTTTTTGCTAGCTCCTTGAAATTTGACAAAATGAAGTAGTTGTTAGTTCTATCTCTATGTTTTTTTTCCTCTTGAAGTACCCCATGCAGAGAATGGCGAAAAACACTTTCGTTTGAAAGGGGTTGCCAGGCTTCCAAAAAACTACTAGTTTGCTGAAATCTCAGCAAACATTTTTTCACCAAATCTTGATGATACTTGGTGGTAATGATCAGTTCACTAATCCCACTTGGCTGCCCAAATTTTATTCTTCTAGGTTGAAGCTTTCGTTTCCAGTAACAGTTTGAATTTTTAGGTTTCACTCTGTTTTCTCCTACATAGATAGCTGTGTTTGGAATTCTAAATCAAACATGGTTTGTGCTACCTCCTTGAAACTTGAGCAAATGAAGTAGTTCTAAGTTCTATCTCTATGGATTGTTTCCTCTTGAAGTACCCCATGCAGAGACTGGCGAAAAACACTTTCGTTTTAAAGGGGTTGCCAAGCTTCCAAAAAACTACTAGTTTGCTGAAATCTCAGCAAACATTTTTTCACCAGAACTTGATGATACTTGGTGGTAATGATCAGTTCACTAAGACCACTTGGCTGCCCAATTTTTACTCTTCTAGGTTCAAGCGTTCGTTTCCAGTAACACTTTGAAATTTTAGGTTTCACTCTGTTTTCTGCTATATAGATAGATGTCTTTGAAACTCTAAATCAAACACGGTTTTTGCTAGCTCCTTGAAATTTGACAAAATGAAGTAGTTGTTAGTTCTATCTCTATGTTTTTTTTCCTCTTGAAGTTCCCCATGCAGAGACTGGCGAAAAACACTTTCGTTTGAAAGGGGTTGCCAAGCTTCCAAAAAACTACTAGTTTGCTGAAATCTCAGCAAACATTTTTTCACCAAATCTTGATGATACTTGGTGGTAATGATCAGTTCACTAGTCCCACTTGGCTGCCCAAATTTTATTCTTCTAGGTTGAAGCTTTCGTTTCCAGTGACTGTTTGAATTTTTAGGTTTCACTCTGTTTTCTGCTATATAGATAGATGTGTTTGAAACTCTATATCAAACACGGTTTGTGCTAGCTCCTTGAAACTTGAGCAAATGAAGTAGTTCTAAGTTCTATCTCTATGGTTTGTTTCCTCCTGAAGTACCCCATGCAGAGACTGGCGAAAAACACTTTCGTTTTAAAGGGGTTGCCAGCTTCCAAAAAACTACTAGTTTGCTGAAATCTCAGCAAACATTTTTTCACCAAAACTTGATAATACTTGGTGGTAATGATCAGTTCACTAAGCCCACTTGGCAGCCCAATTTTTACTCTTCTAGGTTCAAGCGTTCGTTTCCAGTAACACTTTGAAATTTTAGGTTTCACTCTGTTTTCTGCTATATAGATAGATGTCTTTGAAACTCTAAATCAAACACGGTTTGTGCTAGCTCCTTGAAACTTGACCAAATGAAGTAGTTGTAAGTTCTATCTCTATGGTTTGTTTCCTCTTGAAGTACCCATGCAGAGACTGGCGAAAAACACTTCCGTTTGAAAGGGGTTGCCAAGCTTCCAAAAAACTACTAGTTTGCTGAAATCTCAGCAAACATTTTTTCACCAAAACTTGATGATACTTGGTGGTAATGATCAGTTCACTAAGCCCACGTGGCAGGCCAATTTTTACTCTACTAGGTTCAAGCGTTCGTTTCCAGTAACACTTGGAAATTTTAGGTTTCACTCTGTTTTCTGCTATATAGATAGATGTGTTTGAAACTCTAAATCAAACACGGTTTGTGCTAGCTCCTTGAAACTTGAGAAAATGAAGTAGTTCTAAGTTCTATCTCTATGGTTTCTTTCCTCTTGAAGTACCCCAAGCAGAGACTGGCGAAAAACACTTCCGTTTGAAAGGGGTTGCCAAGCTTCCAAAAAACTACTAGTTTGCTGAAATTTCAGCAAACATTTTTTCACCAAATCTTGATGATACTTGGTGGTAATGATCACATCACTAATCCCACTTGGCTGCCCAAATTTTATTCTTCTAGGTTGAAGCTTTCGTTTCCAGTAACAGTTTGAATTTTTAGGTTTCACTCTGTTTTCTCCTACATAGATATCTGTGTTTGGAATTCTAAATCAAACACGGTTTGTGCTAGCTCCTTGAAACTTGACCAAATGAAGTAGTTCTAAGTTCTATCTCTATGGTTTGTTTCCTCTTGAAGTACCCCATGCAGAGAATGGCGAAAAACACTTTCGTTTGAAAGGGGTTGCCAAGCTTCCAAAAAACTACTAGTTTGCTGAAATCTCAGCAAACATTTTTTCACCAAATCTTGATGATACTTGGTGGTAATGATGAGTTCACTAAGCCCACTTGGCTGCCCAATTTTCACTCTTCTAGGTTCAAGCGTTCGTTTCCAGTAACACTTTGAATTTTTAGGTTTCACTCTGTTTTCTGCTGTATAGATAGATGTGTTTGAAACTCTAAATCAAACACGGTTTGTGCTAGCTCCTTGAAACTTGAGCAAATGAAGTAGTTCTAAGTTCTATCTCTATGGATTGTTTCCTCTTGAAGTACCCCATGCAGAGACTGGCGAAAAACACTTTCGTTTTAAAGGGGTTGCCAAGCTTCCAAAAAACTACTAGTTTGCTGAAATCTCAGCAAACATTTTTTCACCAAAACTTGATGATACTTGGTGGTAATGATCAGTTCACTAAGCCCACTTGGCTGCCCAATTTTTACTCTTCTAGGTTCAAGCGTTCGTTTCCAGTAACACTTTGAAATTTTAGGTTTCACTCTGTTTTCTGCTATATAGATAGATGTCTTTGAAACTCTAAATCAAACACGGTTTTTGTTAGCTCCTTGAAACTTGACAAAATGAAGTAGTTGTAATTTCTGTCTCTATGGTTTTTTTCCTCTTCAAGTACCCCATGCAGAGACTGGCGAAGAACACTTTCGTTTGAAAGGGGTTGCCAAGCTTCCAAAAAACTACAAGTTTGCTGAAATCTCAGCAAACATTTTTTCACCAAATCTTGATGATACTTGGTGGTAATGATCAGTTCACTAATCCCACTTGGCTGCCCAAATTTTATTCTTCTAGGTTGAAGCTTTCGTTTCCAGTAACAGTTTGAATTTTTAGGTTTCACTCTGTTTTCTCCTACATAGATAGCTGTGTTTGGAATTCTAAATCAAACAAGGTTTGTGCTAGCTCCTTGAAACTTGAGCAAATGAAGTAGTTCTAAGTTCTATCTCTATGGATTGTTTCCTCTTGAAGTACCCCATGCAGAGACTGGCGAAAAACACTTTCGTTTTAAAGGGGTTGCCAAGCTTCCAAAAAACTACTAGTTTGCTGAAATCTCAGCAAACATTTTTTCACCAGAACTTGATGATACTTGGTGGTAATGATCATTTCACTAAGCCCACTTGGCTGCCCAATTTTTACTCTTCTAGTTTCAAGCGTTCGTTTCCAGTAACACTTTGAAATTTTAGGTTTCACTCTGTTTTCTGCTATATAGATAGATGTCTTTGAAACTCTAAATCAAACACGGTTTTTGCTAGCTCCTTGAAATTTGACAAAATGAAGTAGTTGTTAGTTCTATCTCTATGGTTTTTTTCCTCTTGAAGTACCCCATGCAGAGACTGGCGAAAAACACTTTCGTTTGAAAGGGGTTGCCAAGCTTCCAAAAAACTACTAGTTTGCTGAAATCTCATCAAACATTTTTTCACCAAATCTTGATGATACTTGGTGGTAATGATCAGTTCACTAATCCCACTTGGCTGCCCAAATTTTATTCTTCTAGGTTGAAGCTTTCGTTTCCAGTGACTGTTTGAATTTTTAGGTTTCACTCTGTTTTCTGCTATATAGATAGATGTGTTTGAAACTCTAAATCAAACACGGTTTGTGCTAGCTCCTTGAAACTTGAGCAAATGAAGTAGTTCTAAGTTCTATCTCTATGGTTTGTTTCCTCTTGAAGTACCCCATGCAGAGACTGGCGAAAATCACTTCCGTTTGAAAGGGGTTGCCAAGCTTCCAAAAAACTACTAGTTTGCTGAAATCTCAGCAAACATTTTTTCACCAAATCTTGATGATACTTGGTGGTAATGATCACTTCACTAATCCCACTTGGCTGCCCAAATTTTATTCTTCTAGGTTGAAGCTTTCATTTCCAGTGACTGTTTGAATTTTTAGGTTTCACTCTGTTTTCTCCTACATAGATAGCTGTGTTTGGAATTCTAAATCAAACACGGTTTGTGCTAGCTCCTTGAAAACTGACCAAATGAAGTAGTTCTAAGTTCTATCTCTATGGTTTGTTTCCTCTTGAAGTACCCCATGTAGAGACTGGCGAAAAACACTTTCGTTTGAAAGGGGTTGCCAAGCTTCCAAAAAACTACTAGTTTGCTGAAATCTCAGCAAACATTTTTTCACCAAATCTTGATGATACTTGGTGGTAATGATCAGTTCACTAATCCCACTTGGCTGCCCAACTTTCACTCTTCTAGGTTCAAGCGTTCGTTTCCAGTAACAGTTTGAATTTTTAGGTTTCAATCTGTTTTCTGCTATATAGATAGATGTGTTTGAAACTCTAAATCAAACACGGTTTGTGCTAGCTCCGTGAAACTTGACAAAATGAAGCAGTTCTAAGTTCTATCTCTATGGTTTGTTTCCTCTTGAAGTACCCCATGCAGAGACTGGCGAAGAACACTTTCGTTTGAAAGGGGTTGCCAAGCTTCCAAAAAACTACTCGTTTGCTGAAATCTCAGCAAACATTTTTTCACCAAATCTTGATGATACTTGGTGGTAATGATCAGTTCACTAAGCCCACTTGGCTGCCCAATTTTCACTCTTCTAGGTTCAAGCGTTCGTTTCCAGTAACAGTTTGAATTGTTAGGTTTCACTCTGTTTTCTGCTATATAGATAGATGTGTTTGAAACTCTAAATCAAACACGGTTTGTGCTAGCTCCTTGAAACTTGACCAAATGAAGTAGTTCTATGTTCTATCTCTATGGTTTGTTTCCTCTTGAAGTACCCCATGCAGAGACTGGCGAAAAACACTTCCGTTTGAAAGGGGTTGCCAAGCTTCCAAAAAACTACTAGTTTGCTGAAATCTCAGCAAACATTTTTTCACCAAATCTTGATGATACTTGGTGGTAATGATCACTTCACTAATCCCACTTGGCTGCCCAAATTTTATTCTTCTAGGTTGAAGCTTTCATTTCCAGTGACTGTTTGAATTTTTAGGTTTCACTCTGTTTTCTCCTACATAGATAGCTGTGTTTGGAATTCTAAATCAAACACGGTTTGTGCTAGCTCCTTGAAAACTGACCAAATGAAGTAGTTCTAAGTTCTATCTCTATGGTTTGTTTCCTCTTGAAGTACCCCATGTAGAGACTGGCGAAAAACACTTTCGTTTGAAAGGGGTTGCCAAGCTTCCAAAAAACTACTAGTTTGCTGAAATCTCAGCAAACATTTTTTCACCAAATCTTGATGATACTTGGTGGTAATGATCAGTTCACTAATCCCACTTGGCTGCCCAACTTTCACTCTTCTAGGTTCAAGCGTTCGTTTCCAGTAACAGTTTGAATTTTTAGGTTTCACTCTGTTTTCTGCTATATAGATAGATGTGTTTGAAACTCTAAATCAAACACGGTTTGTGCTAGCTCCTTGAAACTTGAGCAAATGAAGTAGTTCTAAGTTCTATCTCTATGGTTTGTTTCCTCTTGAAGAACCCCATGCAGAGACTGGCGAAAAACACTTCCGTTTGAAAGGGGTTGCCAAGCTTCCATAAAACTACTAGTTTGCTGAAATCTCAGCAAACATTTTTTCACCAAATCTTGATGATACTTGGTGGTAATGATCACTTCACTAATCCCACTCTTCTGCCCAAATTTTATTCTTCTAGGTTGAAGCTTTCGTTTCCAGTGACTGTTTGAATTTTTAGGTTTCACTCTGTTTTCTCCTACATAGATAGCTGTGTTTGGAATTCTAAATCAAACACGGTTTGTGCTAGCTCCTTGAAACTTGACCAAATGAAGTAGTTCTAAGTTCTATCTCTATGGTTTGTTTCCTCTTGAAGTACCCCATGCAGAGACTGGCGAAAAACACTTCCGTTTGAAAGGGGTTGCCAAGCTTCCAAAAAACTACAAGTTTGCTGAAATCTCAGCAAACATTTTTTCACCAAATCTTGATGATACTTGGTGGTAATGATCAGTTCACTAAGCCCACTTGGCTGCCCAATTTTCACTCTTCTAGGTTCAAGCGTTCGTTTCCAGTAACACTTTGAATTTTTAGGTTTCACTCTGTTTTCTGCTATATAGATAGATGTGTTTGAAACTCTAAATCAAACACGGTTTGTGCTAGCTCCTTGAAACTTGAGCAAATGAAGTAGTTCTAAGTTCTATCTCTATGGATTGTTTCCTCTTGAAGTATCCCATGCAGAGACTGGCGAAAAACACTTTCGTTTGAAAGGGGTTGCCAAGCTTCCAAAAAACTACTGGTTTGCTGAAATCTCAGCAAACATTTTTTCACCAGAACTTGATGATACTTGGTGGTAATGATCAGTTCACTAAGCCCAATTGGCTGCCCATTTTTTACTCTTCTAGGTTCAAGCGTTCGTTTCCAGTAACACTTTGAAATTTTAGGTTTCACTCTGTTTTCTGCTATATAGATAGATGTCTTTGAAACTCTAAATCAAACACGGTTTTTGCTAGCTCCTTGAAACTTGAGAAAATGAAGTAGTTGTTAGTTCTATCTCTATGGTTTTTTTCCTCTTGATACCCCATGCAGAGACTGGCGAAAAACCCTTTCGTTTGAAAGGGGTTGCCAAGCTTCCAAAAAACTACTAGTTTGCTGAAATCTCAGCAAACATTTTTTCACCAAAACTTGATGATACTTGGTGGTAATGATCAGTTCACTAATCCCACTTGGCTGCACAAATTTTATTCTTCTAGGTTATAGCTTTCGTTGCCAGTAACAGTTTGAATTTTTAGGTTTCACTCTGTTTTCTCCTACATAGATAGGTGTGTTTGGAATTCTAAATCAAACACGGTTTGTGCTAGCTCCTTGAAACTTGACCAAATGAAGTAGTTCTAAGTTCTATCTCTATGGTTTGTTTCCTCTTGAAGTACCCCATGGAGAGACTGGCGAAAAACACTTCCGTTTGAAAGGGGTTGCCAAGCTTCCAAAAAACTACTAGTTTGCTGAAATCTCAGCAAACATTTTTTCACCAAATCTTGATGATACTTGGTGGTAATGATGAGTTCACTAAGCCCACTTGGCTGCCCAATTTTCACTCTTCTAGGTTCAAGCGTTCGTTTCCAGTAACACTTTGAATTTTTAGGTTTCACTCTGTTTTCTGCTTTATAGATAGATGTGTTTGAAACTCTAAATCAAACACGGTTTGTGCTAGCTCCTTGAAACTTGACCAAATGAAGTAGTTCTAAGTTCTATCTCTATGGTTTGTTTCCTCTTGAAGTACCCCATGCAGAGACTGGCGAAAAACACTTTTGTTTTAAAGGGGTTGCCAAGCTTCCAAAAAACTACTAGTTTGCTGAAATCTCAGCAAACATTTTTTCACCAAAACTTGATGATACTTGGTGGTAATGATCAGTTCACTAAGCCCACTTGGCAGCCCAATTTTTACTCTTCTAGGTTCAAGCGTTCGTTTCCAGTAACACTTTGAAATTTTAGGTTTCACTCTGTTTTCTGCTATATAGATAGATGTGTTTGAAACTCTAAATCAAACACGGTTTGTGCTAGCTCCTTGAAAATTGACCAAATGAAGTAGTTCTAAGTTCTATCTCTATGGTTTGTTTCCTCTTGAAGTACCCCATGCAGAGACTGGCGAAAAACACTTCCGTTTGAAAGGGGTTGCCAAGCTTCCAAAAAACTACTAGTTTGCTGAAATCTCAGCAAACATTTTTTCACCAAATCTTGATGATACTTGGTGGTAATGATCAGTTCACTAAGCCCACTTGGCAGCCCAATTTTTACTCTTCTAGGTTCAAGCGTTCGTTTCCAGTAACACTTTAAAATTTTAGGTTTCACTCTGTTTTCTGCTATATAGATAGATGTGTTTGAAACTCTAAATCAAACACGGTTTTTGCTAGCTCCTTGAAATTTGACAAAATGAAGTAGTTGTTAGTTCTATCTCTATGTTTTTTTTCCTCTTGAAGTACCCCATGCAGAGAATGGCGAAAAACACTTTCGTTTGAAAGGGGTTGCCAGGCTTCCAAAAAACTACTAGTTTGCTGAAATCTCAGCAAACATTTTTTCACCAAATCTTGATGATACTTGGTGGTAATGAACAGTTCACTAATCCCACTTGGCTGCCCAAATTTTATTCTTCTAGGTTGAAGCTTTCGTTTCCAGTAACAGTTTGAATTTTTAGGTTTCACTCTGTTTTCTCCTACATAGATAGCTGTGTTTGGAATTCTAAATCAAACAAGGTTTGTGCTACCTCCTTGAAACTTGAGCAAATGAAGTAGTTCTAAGTTCTATCTCTATGGATTGTTTCCTCTTGAAGTACCCCATGCAGAGACTGGCGAAAAACACTTTCGTTTTAAAGGGGTTGCCAAGCTTCCAAAAAACTACTAGTTTGCTGAAATCTCAGCAAACATTTTTTCACCAGAACTTGATGATACTTGGTGGTAATGATCAGTTCACTAAGCCCACTTGGCTGCCCAATTTTTACTCTTCTAGGTTCAAGCGTTCGTTTCCAGTAACACTTTGAAATTTTAGGTTTCACTCTGTTTTCTGCTATATAGATAGATGTCTTTGAAACTCTAAATCAAACACGGTTTTTGCTAGCTCCTTGAAATTTGACAAAATGAAGTAGTTGTTAGTTGTATCTCTATGTTTTTTTTCCTCTTGAAGTTCCCCATGCAGAGACTGGCGAAAAACACTTTCGTTTGAAAGGGGTTGCCAAGCTTCCAAAAAACTACTAGTTTGCTGAAATCTCAGCAAACATTTTTTCACCAAATCTTGATGATACTTGGTGGTAATGATCAGTTCACTAGTCCCACTTGGCTGCCCAAATTTTATTCTTCTAGGTTGAAGCTTTCGTTTCCAGTGACTGTTTGAATTTTTAGGTTTCACTCTGTTTTCTGCTATATAGATAGATGTGTTTGAAACTCTATATCAAACACGGTTTGTGCTAGCTCCTTGAAACTTGAGCAAATGAAGTAGTTCTAAGTTCTATCTCTATGGTTTGTTTCCTCTTGAAGTACCCCATGCAGAGACTGGCGAAAAACACTTTCGTTTTAAAGGGGTTGCCAGCTTCCAAAAAACTACTAGTTTGCTGAAATCTCAGCAAACATTTTTTCACCAAAACTTGATAATACTTGGTGGTAATGATCAGTTCACTAAGCCCACTTGGCAGCCCAATTTTTACTCTTCTAGGTTCAAGCGTTCGTTTCCAGTAACACTTTGAAATTTTAGGTTTCACTCTGTTTTCTGCTATATAGATAGATGTCTTTGAAACTCTAAATCAAACACGGTTTGTGCTAGCTCCTTGAAACTTGACCAAATGAAGTAGTTGTAAGTTCTATCTCTATGGTTTGTTTCCTCTTGAAGTACCCATGCAGAGACTGGCGAAAAACACTTCCGTTTGAAAGGGGTTGCCAAGCTTCCAAAAAACTACTAGTTTGCTGAAATCTCAGCAAACATTTTTTCACCAAAACTTGATGATACTTGGTGGTAATGATCAGTTCACTAAGCCCACGTGGCAGGCCAATTTTTACTCTACTAGGTTCAAGCGTTCGTTTCCAGTAACACTTTGAAATTTTAGGTTTCACTCTGTTTTCTGCTATATAGATAGATGTGTTTGAAACTCTAAATCAAACACGGTTTGTGCTAGCTCCTTGAAACTTGAGAAAATGAAGTAGTTCTAAGTTCTATCTCTATGGTTTCTTTCCTCTTGAAGTACCCCATGCAGAGACTGGCGAAAAACACTTCCGTTTGAAAGGGGTTGCCAAGCTTCCAAAAAACTACTAGTTTGCTGAAATTTCAGCAAACATTTTTTCACCAAATCTTGATGATACTTGGTGGTAATGATCACATCACTAATCCCACTTGGCTGCCCAAATTTTATTCTTCTAGGTTGAAGCTTTCGTTTCCAGTAACAGTTTGAATTTTTAGGTTTCACTCTGTTTTCTCCTACATAGATATCTGTGTTTGGAATTCTAAATCAAACACGGTTTGTGCTAGCTCCTTGAAACTTGACCAAATGAAGAAGTTCTAAGTTCTATCTCTATGGTTTGTTTCCTCTTGAAGTACCCCATGCAGAGAATGGCGAAAAACACTTTCGTTTGAAAGGGGTTGCCAAGCTTCCAAAAAACTACTAGTTTGCTGAAATCTCAGCAAACATTTTTTCACCAAATCTTGATGATACTTGGTGGTAATGATGAGTTCACTAAGCCCACTTGGCTGCCCAATTTTCACTCTTCTTGGTTCAAGCGTTCGTTTCCAGTAACACTTTGAATTTTTAGGTTTCACTCTGTTTTCTGCTTTATAGATAGATGTGTTTGAAACTCTAAATCAAACACGGTTTGTGCTAGCTCCTTGAAACTTGAGCAAATGAAGTAGTTCTAAGTTCTATCTCTATGGATTGTTTCCTCTTGAAGTACCCCATGCAGAGACTGGCGAAAAACACTTTCGTTTTAAAGGGGTTGCCAAGCTTCCAAAAAACTACTAGTTTGCTGAAATCTCAGCAAACATTTTTTCACCAAAACTTGATGATACTTGGTGGTAATGATCAGTTCACTAAGCCCACTTGGCTGCCCAATTTTTACTCTTCTAGGTTCAAGCGTTCGTTTCCAGTAACACTTTGAAATTTTAGGTTTCACTCTGTTTTCTGCTATATAGATAGATGTCTTTGAAACTCTAAATCAAACACGGTTTTTGTTAGCTCCTTGAAACTTGACAAAATGAAGTAGTTGTAATTTCTGTCTCTATGGTTTTTTTCCTCTTCAAGTACCCATGCAGAGACTGGCGAAGAACACTTTCGTTTGAAAGGGGTTGCCAAGCTTCCAAAAAACTACAAGTTTGCTGAAATCTCAGCAAACATTTTTTCACCAAATCTTGATGATACTTGGTGGTAATGATCAGTTCACTAATCCCACTTGGCTGCCCAAATTTTATTCTTCTAGGTTGAAGCTTTCGTTTCCAGTAACAGTTTGAATTTTTAGATTTCACTCTGTTTTCTCCTACATAGATAGCTGTGTTTGGAATTCTAAATCAAACAAGGTTTGTGCTAGCTCCTTGAAACTTGAGCAAATGAAGTAAGTTCTAAGTTCTATCTCTATGGATTGTTTCCTCTTGAAGTACCCCATGCAGAGACTGGCGAAAAACACTTTCGTTTTAAAGGGGTTGCCAAGCTTCCAAAAAACTACTAGTTTGCTGAAATCTCAGCAAACATTTTTTCACCAGAACTTGATGATACTTGGTGGTAATGATCATTTCACTAAGCCCACTTGGCTGCCCAATTTTACTCTTCTAGTTTCAAGCGTTCGTTTCCAGTAACACTTTGAAATTTTAGGTTTCACTCTGTTTTCTGCTATATAGATAGATGTCTTTGAAACTCTAAATCAAACACGGTTTTTGCTAGCTCCTTGAAATTTGACAAAATGAAGTAGTTGTTAGTTCTATCTCTATGGTTTTTTTCCTCTTGAAGTACCCCATGCAGAGACTGGCGAAGAACACTTTCGTTTGAAAGGGGTTGCCAAGCTTCCAAAAAACTACTCGTTTGCTGAAATCTCAGCAAACATTTTTTCACCAAATCTTGATGATACTTGGTGGTAATGATCAGTTCACTAAGCCCACTTGGCTGCCCAATTTTCACTCTTCTAGGTTCAAGCGTTCGTTTCCAGTAACAGTTTGAATTGTTAGGTTTCACTCTGTTTTCTGCTATATAGATAGATGTGTTTGAAACTCTAAATCAAACACGGTTTGTGCTAGCTCCTTGAAACTTGACCAAATGAAGTAGTTCTAAGTTCTATCTCTATGGTTTGTTTCCTCTTGAAGTACCCCATGCAGAGACTGGCGAAAAACACTTCCGTTTGAAAGGGGTTGCCAAGCTTCCAAAAAACTACTAGTTTGCTGAAATCTCAGCAAACATTTTTTCACCAAATCTTGATGATACTTGGTGGTAATGATCACTTCACTAATCCCACTTGGCTGCCCAAATTTTATTCTTCTAGGTTGAAGCTTTCATTTCCAGTGACTGTTTGAATTTTTAGGTTTCACTCTGTTTTCTCCTACATAGATAGCTGTGTTTGGAATTCTAAATCAAACACGGTTTGTGCTAGCTCCTTGAAAACTGACCAAATGAAGTAGTTCTAAGTTCTATCTCTATGGTTTGTTTCCTCTTGAAGTACCCCATGTAGAGACTGGCGAAAAACACTTTCGTTTGAAAGGGGTTGCCAAGCTTCCAAAAAACTACTAGTTTGCTGAAATCTCAGCAAACATTTTTTCACCAAATCTTGATGATACTTGGTGGTAATGATCAGTTCACTAATCCCACTTGGCTGCCCAACTTTCACTCTTCTAGGTTCAAGCGTTCGTTTCCAGTAACAGTTTGAATTTTTAGGTTTCACTCTGTTTTCTGCTATATAGATAGATGTGTTTGAAACTCTAAATCAAACACGGTTTGTGCTAGCTCCGTGAAACTTGACAAAATGAAGCAGTTCTAAGTTCTATCTCTATGGTTTGTTTCCTCTTGAAGTACCCCATGCAGAGACTGGCGAAGAACACTTTCGTTTGACAGGGGTTGCCAAGCTTCCAAAAAACTACTCGTTTGCTGAAATCTCAGCAAACATTTTTTCACCAAATCTTGATGATACTTGGTGGTAATGATCAGTTCACTAAGCCCACTTGGCTGCCCAATTTTCACTCTTCTAGGTTCAAGCGTTCGTTTCCAGTAACAGTTTGAATTGTTAGGTTTCACTCTGTTTTCTGCTATATAGATAGATGTGTTTGAAACTCTAAATCAAACACGGTTTGTGCTAGCTCCTTGAAACTTGACCAAATGAAGTAGTTCTAAGTTCTATCTCTATGGTTTGTTTCCTCTTGAAGTACCCCATGCAGAGACTGGCGAAAAACACTTTCGTTTGAAAGGGGTTGCCAAGCTTCCAAAAAAACTACTAGTTTGCTGAAATCTCAGCAAACATTTTTTCACCAAAACTTGATGATACTTGGTGGTAAAGATCAGTTCACTAAGCCCACTTGGCTGCCCAATTTTTACTCTTCTAGGTTCAAGCGTTCATTTCCAGTAACACTTTGAAATTTTAGGTTTCACTCTGTTTTCTGCTATATAGATAGATGTCTTTGAAACTCTAAATCAAACACGGTTTTTGCTAGCTCCTTGAAACTTGACCAAAATGAAGTAGTTCTAAGTTCTATCTCTATGGTTTGTTTCCTCTTGAAGTACCCCATGCAGAGACTGGCGAAGAACACTTTCGTTTGAAAGGGGTTGCCAAGCTTCCAAAAAACTACTCGTTTGCTGAAATTTCAGCAAACATTTTTTCACCAAATCTTGATGATACTTGGTGGTAATGATCAGTTCACTAAGCCCACTTGGCTGCCCAATTTTCACTCTTCTAGGTTCAAGCGTTCGTTTCCAGTAACAGTTTGAATTGTTAGGTTTCACTCTGTTTTCTGCTATATAGATAGATGTGTTTGAAACTCTAAATCAAACACGGTTTGTGCTAGCTCCTTGAAACTTGACCAAATGAAGTAGTTCCAAGTTCTATCTCTATGGTTTGTTTCCTCTTGAAGTACCCCATGCAGAGACTGGCGAAAAACACTTTCGTTTTAAAGGGGTTGCCAAGCTTCCAAAAAACTACTAGTTTGCTGAAATCTCAGCAAACATTTTTTCACCAAAACTTGATGATACTTGGTGGTAATGATCAGTTCACTACGCCCACTTGGCTGCCCAATTTTCACTCTTCTAGGTTCAAGCGTTCGTTTCCAGTAACACTTTGAAATTTTAGGTTTCACTCTGTTTTCTGCTATATAGATAGATGTGTTTGAAACTCTAAATCAAACACGGTTTGTGCTAGCTCCTTGAAACTTGACCAAATGAAGTAGTTCTAAGTTCTATCTCTATGGTTTGTTTCCTCTTGAAGTACCCCATGCAGAGACTGGCGAAAACACTTTCGTTTGAAAGGGGTTGCCAAGCTTCCAAAAAACTACTAGTTTGCTGAAATCTCAGCAAACATTTTTTCACCAAATCTTGATGATACTTGGTGGTAATGATGAGTTCACTAAGCCCACTTGTCTGCCCAATTTTCACTCTTCTAGGTTCAAGCGTTCGTTTCCAGTAACACTTTGAAATTTTAGGTTTCACTCTGTTTTCTGCTATATAGATAGATGTCTTTGAAACTCTAAATCAAACACGGTTTTTGTTAGCTCCTTGAAACTTGACAAAATGAAGTAGTTGTAATTTCTGTCTCTATGGTTTTTTTCCTCTTCAAGTACCCCATGCAGAGACTGGCGAAGAACACTTTCGTTTGAAAGGGGTTGCCAAGCTTCCAAAAAACTACAAGTTTGCTGAAATCTCAGCAAACATTTTTTCACCAAATCTTGATGATACTTGGTGGTAATGATCAGTTCACTAATCCCACTTGGCTGCCCAAATTTTATTCTTCTAGGTTGAAGCTTTCGTTTCCAGTAACAGTTTGAATTTTTAGGTTTCACTCTGTTTTCTCCTACATAGATAGCTGTGTTTGGAATTCTAAATCAAACAAGGTTTGTGCTAGCTCCTTGAAACTTGAGCAAATGAAGTAGTTCTAAGTTCTATCTCTATGGATTGTTTCCTCTTGAAGTACCCCATGCAGAGACTGGCGAAAAACACTTTCGTTTTAAAGGGGTTGCCAAGCTTCCAAAAAACTACTAGTTTGCTGAAATCTCAGCAAACATTTTTTCACCAGAACTTGATGATACTTGGTGGTAATGATCATTTCACTAAGCCCACTTGGCTGCCCAATTTTTACTCTTCTAGTTTCAAGCGTTCGTTTCCAGTAACACTTTGAAATTTTAGGTTTCACTCTGTTTTCTGCTATATAGATAGATGTCTTTGAAACTCTAAATCAAACACGGTTTTTGCTAGCTCCTTGAAATTTGACAAAATGAAGTAGTTGTTAGTTCTATCTCTATGGTTTTTTTCCTCTTGAAGTACCCCATGCAGAGACTGGCGAAGAACACTTTCGTTTGAAAGGGGTTGCCAAGCTTCCAAAAAACTACTCGTTTGCTGAAATCTCAGCAAACATTTTTTCACCAAATCTTGATGATACTTGGTGGTAATGATCAGTTCACTAAGCCCACTTGGCTGCCCAATTTTCACTCTTCTAGGTTCAAGCGTTCGTTTCCAGTAACAGTTTGAATTGTTAGGTTTCACTCTGTTTTCTGCTATATAGATAGATGTGTTTGAAACTCTAAATCAAACACGGTTTGTGCTAGCTCCTTGAAACTTGACCAAATGAAGTAGTTCTAAGTTCTATCTCTATGGTTTGTTTCCTCTTGAAGTACCCCATGCAGAGACTGGCGAAAAACACTTCCGTTTGAAAGGGGTTGCCAAGCTTCCAAAAAACTACTAGTTTGCTGAAATCTCAGCAAACATTTTTTCACCAAATCTTGATGATACTTGGTGGTAATGATCACTTCACTAATCCCACTTGGCTGCCCAAATTTTATTCTTCTAGGTTGAAGCTTTCATTTCCAGTGACTGTTTGAATTTTTAGGTTTCACTCTGTTTTCTCCTACATAGATAGCTGTGTTTGGAATTCTAAATCAAACACGGTTTGTGCTAGCTCCTTGAAAACTGACCAAATGAAGTAGTTCTAAGTTCTATCTCTATGGTTTGTTTCCTCTTGAAGTACCCCATGTAGAGACTGGCGAAAAACACTTTCGTTTGAAAGGGGTTGCCAAGCTTCCAAAAAACTACTAGTTTGCTGAAATCTCAGCAAACATTTTTTCACCAAATCTTGATGATACTTGGTGGTAATGATCAGTTCACTAATCCCACTTGGCTGCCCAACTTTCACTCTTCTAGGTTCAAGCGTTCGTTTCCAGTAACAGTTTGAATTTTTAGGTTTCACTCTGTTTTCTGCTATATAGATAGATGTGTTTGAAACTCTAAATCAAACACGGTTTGTGCTAGCTCCGTGAAACTTGACAAAATGAAGCAGTTCTAAGTTCTATCTCTATGGTTTGTTTCCTCTTGAAGTACCCCATGCAGAGACTGGCGAAGAACACTTTCGTTTGAAAGGGGTTGCCAAGCTTCCAAAAAACTACTCGTTTGCTGAAATCTCAGCAAACATTTTTTCACCAAATCTTGATGATACTTGGTGGTAATGATCAGTTCACTAAGCCCACTTGGCTGCCCAATTTTCACTCTTCTAGGTTCAAGCGTTCGTTTCCAGTAACAGTTTGAATTGTTAGGTTTCACTCTGTTTTCTGCTATATAGATAGATGTGTTTGAAACTCTAAATCAAACACGGTTTGTGCTAGCTCCTTGAAACTTGACCAAATGAAGTAGTTCTAAGTTCTATCTCTATGGTTTGTTTCCTCTTGAAGTACCCCATGCAGAGACTGGCGAAAAACACTTTCGTTTGAAAGGGGTTGCCAAGCTTCCAAAAAAACTACTAGTTTGCTGAAATCTCAGCAAACATTTTTTCACCAAAACTTGATGATACTTGGTGGTAAAGATCAGTTCACTAAGCCCACTTGGCTGCCCAATTTTTACTCTTCTAGGTTCAAGCGTTCATTTCCAGTAACACTTTGAAATTTTAGGTTTCACTCTGTTTTCTGCTATATAGATAGATGTCTTTGAAACTCTAAATCAAACACGGTTTTTGCTAGCTCCTTGAAACTTGACAAAATGAAGTAGTTCTAAGTTCTATCTCTATGGTTTGTTTCCTCTTGAAGTACCCCATGCAGAGACTGGCGAAGAACACTTTCGTTTGAAAGGGGTTGCCAAGCTTCCAAAAAACTACTCGTTTGCTGAAATTTCAGCAAACATTTTTTCACCAAATCTTGATGATACTTGGTGGTAATGATCAGTTCACTAAGCCCACTTGGCTGCCCAATTTTCACTCTTCTAGGTTCAAGCGTTCGTTTCCAGTAACAGTTTGAATTGTTAGGTTTCACTCTGTTTTCTGCTATATAGATAGATGTGTTTGAAACTCTAAATCAAACACGGTTTGTGCTAGCTCCTTGAAACTTGACCAAATGAAGTAGTTCCAAGTTCTATCTCTATGGTTTGTTTCCTCTTGAAGTACCCCATGCAGAGACTGGCGAAAAACACTTTCGTTTTAAAGGGGTTGCCAAGCTTCCAAAAAACTACTAGTTTGCTGAAATCTCAGCAAACATTTTTTCACCAAAACTTGATGATACTTGGTGGTAATGATCAGTTCACTACGCCCACTTGGCTGCCCAATTTTCACTCTTCTAGGTTCAAGCGTTCGTTTCCAGTAACACTTTGAAATTTTAGGTTTCACTCTGTTTTCTGCTATATAGATAGATGTGTTTGAAACTCTAAATCAAACACGGTTTGTGCTAGCTCCTTGAAACTTGACCAAATGAAGTAGTTCTAAGTTCTATCTCTATGGTTTGTTTCCTCTTGAAGTACCCCATGCAGAGACTGGCGAAAAACACTTTCGTTTGAAAGGGGTTGCCAAGCTTCCAAAAAACTACTAGTTTGCTGAAATCTCAGCAAACATTTTTTCACCAAATCTTGATGATACTTGGTGGTAATGATGAGTTCACTAAGCCCACTTGTCTGCCCAATTTTCACTCTTCTAGGTTCAAGCGTTCGTTTCCAGTAACACTTTGAAATTTTAGGTTTCACTCTGTTTTCTGCTATATAGATAGATGTCTTTGAAACTCTAAATCAAACACGGTTTTTGCTAGCTCCTTGAAACTTGAGAAAATGAAGTAGTTGTTAGTTCTATCTCTATGGTTTTTTTCCTCTTGATACCCCATGCAGAGACTGGCGAAAAACATTTTCGTTTTACAGGGGTTGCCAAGCTTCCAAAAAACTACTAGTTTGCTGAAATCTCAGCAAACATTTTTTCACCAAAACTTGATGATACTTGGTGGTAATGATCAGTTCACTAATCCCACTTGGCTGCCCAAATTTTATTCTTCTGGGTTGAAGCTTTCGTTTCCAGTAACAGTTTGAATTTTTAGGTTTCACTCTGTTTTCTCCTACATAGATATCTGTGTTTGGAATTCTAAATCAAACACGGTTTGTGCTAGCTCCTTGAAACTTGACCAAATGAAGTAGTTCTAAGTTCTATCTCTATGGTTTGTTTCCTCTTGAAGTACCCCATGCAGAGACTGGCGAAATACACTTCCGTTTGAAAGGGGTTGCCAAGCTTCCAAAAAACTACAAGTTTGCTGAAATCTCAGCAAACATTTTTTCACCAAATCTTGATGATACTTGGTGGTAATGATCAGTTCACTAATCCCACTTGGCTGCCCAAATTTTATTCTTCTAGGTTGAAGCTTTCGTTTCCAGTAACAGTTTGAATTTTTAGGTTTCACTCTGTTTTCTCCTACATAGATAGCTGTGTTTGGAATTCTAAATCAAACAAGGTTTGTGCTAGCTCCTTGAAACTTGAGCAAATGAAGTAGTTCTAAGTTCTATCTCTATGGATTGTTTCCTCTTGAAGTACCCCATGCAGAGACTGGCGAAAAACACTTTCGTTTGAAAGGGGTTGCCAAGCTTCCAAAAAACTACTAGTTTGCTGAAATCTCAGCAAACATTTTTTCACCAAAACTTGATGATACTTGGTGGTAATGATCAGTTCACTAATCCCACTTGGCTGCCCAACTTTCACTCTTCTAGGTTCAAGCGTTCGTTTCCAGTAACAGTTTGAAATTTTAGGTTTCACTCTGTTTTCTGCTATATAGATAGATGTGTTTGAAACTCTAAATCAAACACGGTTTGTGCTAGCTCCGTGAAACTTGACAAAATGAAGCAGTTCTAAGTTCTATCTCTATGGTTTGTTTCCTCTTGAAGAACCCCATGCAGAGACTGGCGAAGAACACTTTCGTTTGAAAGGGGTTGCCAAGCTTCCAAAAAACTACTCGTTTGCTGAAATCTCAGCAAACATTTTTTCACCAAATCTTGATGATACTTGGTGGTAATGATCAGTTCACTAAGCCCACTTGGCTGCCCAATTTTCACTCTTCTAGGTTCAAGCGTTCGTTTCCAGTAACAGTTTGAATTGTTAGGTTTCACTCTGTTTTCTGCTATATAGATAGATGTGTTTGAAACTCTAAATCAAACACGGTTTGTGCTAGCTCCTTGAAACTTGACCAAATGAAGTAGTTCTAAGTTCTATCTCTATGGTTTGTTTCCTCTTGAAGTACCCCATGCAGAGACTGGCGAAAAACACTTTCGTTTGAAAGGGGTTGCCAAGCTTCCAAAAAAATACTAGTTTGCTGAAATCTCAGCAAACATTTTTTCACCAAAACTTGATGATACTTGGTGGTAAAGATCAGTTCACTAAGCCCACTTGGCTGCCCAATTTTTACTCTTCTAGGTTCAAGCGTTCGTTTCCAGTAACACTTTGAAATTTTAGGTTTCACTCTGTTTTCTGCTATATAGATAGATGTCTTTGAAACTCTAAATCAAACACGGTTTTTGCTAGCTCCTTGAAACTTGACAAAATGAAGTAGTTCTAAGTTCTATCTCTATGGTTTGTTTCCTCTTGAAGTACACCATGCAGAGACTGGCGAAGAACACTTTCGTTTGAAAGGGGTTGCCAAGCTTCCAAAAAACTACTCGTTTGCTGAAATCTCAGCAAACATTTTTTCACCAAATCTTGATGATACTTGGTGGTAATGATCAGTTCACTAAGCCCACTTGGCTGCCCAATTTTCACTCTTCTAGGTTCAAGCGTTCGTTTCCAGTAACAGTTTGAATTGTTAGGTTTCACTCTGTTTTCTGCTATATAGATAGATGTGTTTGAAACTCTAAATCAAACACGGTTTGTGCTAGCTCCTTGAAACTTGACCAAATGAAGTAGTTCTAAGTTCTATCTCTATGGTTTGTTTCCTCTTGAAGTACCCCATGTAGAGACTGGCGAAAAACACTTTCGTTTTAAAGGGGTTGCCAAGCTTCCAAAAAACTACTAGTTTGCTGAAATCTCAGCAAACATTTTTTCACCAAAACTTGATGATACTTGGTGGTAATGATCAGTTCACTACGCCCACTTGGCTGCCCAATTTTCACTCTTCTAGGTTCAAGCGTTCGTTTCCAGTAACACTTTGAAATTTTAGGTTTCACTCTGTTTTCTGCTATATAGATAGATGTGTTTGAAACTCTAAATCAAACACGGTTTGTGCTAGCTCCGTGAAACTTGACAAAATGAAGTAGTTCTAAGTTCTATCTCTATGGTTTGTTTCCTCTTGAAGAACCCCATGCAGAGACAGCCGAAGAACACTTTCGTTTGAAAGGGGTTGCCAAGCTTCCAAAAAACTACTAGTTTGCTGAAATCTCAGCAAACATTTTTTTCACCAAATCTTGATGATACTTGGTGGTAATGATCAGTTCACTAAGCCCACTTGGCTGCCCAATTTTCACTCTTCTAGGTTCAAGCGTTCGTTTCCAGTAACACTTTGAATTGTTAGGTTTCACTCTGTTTTCTGCTATATAGATAGATGTGTTTGAAACTCTAAATCAAACACGGTTTGTGCTAGCTCCTTGAAACTTGACCAAATGAAGTAGTTCTAAGTTCTATCTCTATGGTTTGTTTCCTCTTGAAGTACCCCATGCAGAGACTGGCGAAAAACACTTTCGTTTGAAAGGGGTTGCCAAGCTTCCAAAAAACTACTAGTTTGCTGAAATCTCACCAAACATTT
>NW_027515972.1:0-67525 GCF_048772815.1 Callospermophilus lateralis | reverse complement strand
TGCCAAGCGTCCAAAAGTACTGGTTTTCTGAAATCTCGGCAAACATTTTTTCACCCAATCTGGATGATTCTCTGTGGTAGTGATCAGTTAACTAAGTCAACTTGGCTTCCCAATTTTCACTCTTCTAGGTTGAAGCGTTCCTTTTCAGTAAGAGTTTGAATTTTTAGGTTTCACTCTGTTTTCTCCTATATAGATAGATGTGTTGGGAACTCTAAATGAAACACGGTTTGTGCTAGCTCTTTGAAAATTGACAAAATAAAGTAGTTTTAGGTTCTGTCTCTATGGTTTGTTTCCTCTTAAGGCAGCCCTAACTGGAGACTGCCTAAATACACTTTCATTGGAAACGTGTGCCAAGCGTCCAAAAGTATTGGTTTTCTGAAATCTCGGCAAACCTATTTTCACCCAATCTTGATGAGACATTGTGGTAGTGATCAGTTCACTAAGTCCACTTGGCTGCCCAATTTTCACTGTTCTAGGTTGAAGCGTTCGATTCCAGTAAGAGTTTGAATTTTTAGGTTTCACTCTGTTTTCTCCTATATAGATAGATGTGTTGGGAACTCTAAATGAAACACGGTTTGTGCTAGCTCTTTGAAAATTGACAAAATAAAGTAGTTCTAAGTTCTGTCTCAAAGGTTGTTTCCTCTTGAAGCAGCCCTAAGCAGAGCCTGCCTAAAGACATTTTCAATGGAAAGGTGTGCCAAGCGTCCAAAAGTACTGGTTTTCTGAAATCTCGGCAAACCTTTTTTCACCCAATCTTGATGAGACCTTGTGGTAGTGATCAGTTCACTAAGTCCACTTGGCTGCCCAATTTTCACTCTTCTAGGTTGAAGCGTTCGTTTCCAGTAAGAGTTTGAATTTTTAGGTTTCACTCTGTTTTCTCCTATGTAGATAGATGTGTTGGGAACTCTAAATGAAACACGGTTTGTGCTAGCTCTTTGAAAATTGACAAAAAAAAGTAGTTGTAAGTTCTGTCTCTAAGGTTGTTTCCTCTTGAAGCAGCCCTAAGCAGAGACTGCCTAAAGACATTTTCATTGGAAAGGTGTGGCCAGCGTCCAAAAGAACTGGTTTTCTGAAATCTCGGCAAACATTTTTTCACCCAATCTTGATGATTCTCTGTGGTAATGATCAGTTCACTAAGTCTACTTGGCTGCCCAATTTTCACTCTTCTAGGTTGAAGCGTTCGTTTCCAGTAAGAGATAGAATTTTTAGGTTTCACTCTGTTTTCTCCTATATAGATAGATGTGTTGGGAACTCTAAATGAAACACGGTTTGTGCTAGCTCTTTGAAAATTGACAAAATAAAGTAGTTCTAAGTTCTGTCTCTAAGGTTGTTTCCTCTTGAAGCAGCCCTAAGCAGAGACTGCCTAAAGACATTTTCATTGGAAAGGTGTGGCCAGCGTCCAAAAGTACTGGTTTTCTGAAATCTCGGCAAACATTTTTTCACCCAATCTTGATGATTCTCTGTGGTAATGATCAGTTCACTAAGTCCACTTGGCTGCCCAATTTTCACTCTTCTAGGTTGAAGCGTTCGTTTCCAATAAGAGTTTGAATTTTTAGGTTTCACTCTGTTTTCTCCTATATAGATAGATGTGTTGGGAACTCTAAATGAAACACGGTTTGTGCTAGCTCTTTGAAAATTGACAAAATAAAGTAGTTTTAGGTTCTGTCTCTATGGTTTGTTTCCTCTTGAAGCAGCCCTAACTGGAGACTGCCTAAATACACTTTCTTTGGAAAGGTGTGCCAAGCGTCCAAAAGTACTGGTTTTCTGAAATCTCGGCAAACATTTTTTCACCCAATATTGATGATTCTCTGTGGTAGTGATCAGTTCACTAAGCCCACTTGGCTGCCAAATTTTCACTCTTCTAGGTTGAAGCGTGTGTTTCCAGTAAGAGTTTGAATTTTTAGGTTTCACTGTGTTTTCTCCTATATAGATAGATGTGTTTGGAAATCTAAATGAAACACGGCTTGTGCTAGCTCTTTGAAAATTGACAAAATAAAGTAGATTTAGGTTCTGTCTCTATGGTTTGTTTCCTCTTGAAGCAGCCCTAAGCTTAGCCTGCCTAAAGACATTTTCATTGGAAAGGTGTGCCAAGCGTCCAAAAGTACTGGTTTTCTGAAATCTCGGCAAACATTTTTTCACCCAATCTTGATGATTCTCTGTGGTATTGATCAGTTCACTAAGTTCACTTGGCTGCCCAATTTTCACTCTTCTTGGTTGAAGCGTTCGTTTCCAGTAAGAGTTTGAATTTTTAGGTTTCACTCTGTTTTCTCCTATATAGTTAGATGTGTTGGGAACTCTAAATGAAACACGGTTTGTGCTAGCTCTTTGAAAATTGAGAAAATAAAGTAGTTCTAAGTTCTGTCTCTAAGTTTTTTTCCTCTTGAAGCAGCCCTAAGCAGAGCCTGCCTAAAGACATTTTCATTGGAAAGGTGTGCCAAGCGTCCAAAAGTACTGGTTTTCTGAAATCTCGGCAAACCTTTTTTCACCCAACCTTGATGAGACATTGTGGTAGTGATCAGTTCACTAAGTCCACTTGGCTGCCCAATTTTCACTCTTCTAGGTTGAAGCGTTCGATTCCAGTAAGAGTTTGAATTTTTAGGTTTCACTCTGTTTTCTCCTATATAGATAGATGTGTTGGGAACTCTAAATGAAACACGGTTTGTGCTAGCTCTTTGAAAATTGACAAAATAGAGTGGTTTTAGGTTCTGTATCCATGGTTTGTTTTTTCTTGAAGCAGCCCTAACTAGAGACTGCCTAAGCACACTTTCATTGGAAAGGTGTGCCAAGCGTCCAAAAGCACTGGTTTTCTGAAATCTCGGCAAACATTTTTTCACCCAATCTGGATGATTCTCTGTGGTAATGATCAGTTCACTAAGCCCACTTGGCTGCCCAATATTCACTCTTCTAGGTTGAAGCGTTCGTTTCCAATAAGAGTTTGAATTTTTAGGTTTCACTCTGTTTTCTCCTATATAGATAGATATGTTGGGAACTCTAAATGAAACACGGTTTGTGCTAGCTCTTTGAAAATAGACAAAATAAAGTAATTTTAGGTTCTGTCTCTATGGTTTGTTTCCTCTTGAAGCAGCCCTAACTGGAGACAGCCTAAATACACTTTCATTGGAAACGTGTGCCAAGCGTCCAAAAGTACTGGTTTTCTGAAATCTCGGCAAACATTTTTTCACCAAATCTGGATGATTCTCTGTGGTAGTGATCAGTTCACTAAGTCAACTTGGCTTCCCAATTTTCACTCTTCTAGGTTGAAGCGTTCCTTTTCAGTAAGAGTTTGAATTTTTAGGTTTCACTCTGTTTTCTCCTATATAGATAGATGTGTTGGGAACTCTAAATGAAACACGGTTTGTGCTAGCTCTTTGAAAATTGACAAAATAAAGTAGTTTTAGGTTCTGTCTCTATGGTTTGTTTCCTCTTAAGGCAGCCCTAACTGGAGACTGCCTAAATACACTTTCATTGGAAACGTGTGCCAAGCGTCCAAAAGTATTGGTTTTCTGAAATCTCGGCAAACCTATTTTCACCCAATCTTGATGAGACATTGTGGTAGTGATCAGTTCACTAAGTCCACTTGGCTGCCCAATTTTCACTGTTCTAGGTTGAAGCGTTCGATTCCAGTAAGAGTTTGAATTTTTAGGTTTCACTCTGTTTTCTCCTATATAGATAGATGTGTTGGGAACTCTAAATGAAACACGGTTTGTGCTAGCTCTTTGAAAATTGACAAAATAAAGTAGTTCTAAGTTCTGTCTCAAAGGTTGTTTCCTCTTGAAGCAGCCCTAAGCAGAGCCTGCCTAAAGACATTTTCAATGGAAAGGTGTGCCAAGCGTCCAAAAGTACTGGTTTTCTGAAATCTCGGCAAACCTTTTTTCACCCAATCTTGATGAGACCTTGTGGTAGTGATCAGTTCACTAAGTCCACTTGGCTGCCCAATTTTCACTCTTCTAGGTTGAAGCGTTCGTTTCCAGTAAGAGTTTGAATTTTTAGGTTTCACTCTGTTTTCTCCTATGTAGATAGATGTGTTGGGAACTCTAAATGAAACACGGTTTGTGCTAGCTCTTTGAAAATTGACAAAAAAAAGTAGTTGTAAGTTCTGTCTCTAAGGTTGTTTCCTCTTGAAGCAGCCCTAAGCAGAGACTGCCTAAAGACATTTTCATTGGAAAGGTGTGGCCAGCGTCCAAAAGAACTGGTTTTCTGAAATCTCGGCAAACATTTTTTCACCCAATCTTGATGATTCTCTGTGGTAATGATCAGTTCACTAAGTCTACTTGGCTGCCCAATTTTCACTCTTCTAGGTTGAAGCGTTCGTTTCCAGTAAGAGATAGAATTTTTAGGTTTCACTCTGTTTTCTCCTATATAGATAGATGTGTTGGGAACTCTAAATGAAACACGGTTTGTGCTAGCTCTTTGAAAATTGACAAAATAAAGTAGTTCTAAGTTCTGTCTCTAAGGTTGTTTCCTCTTGAAGCAGCCCTAAGCAGAGACTGCCTAAAGACATTTTCATTGGAAAGGTGTGGCCAGCGTCCAAAAGTACTGGTTTTCTGAAATCTCGGCAAACATTTTTTCACCCAATCTTGATGATTCTCTGTGGTAATGATCAGTTCACTAAGTCCACTTGGCTGCCCAATTTTCACTCTTCTAGGTTGAAGCGTTCGTTTCCAATAAGAGTTTGAATTTTTAGGTTTCACTCTGTTTTCTCCTATATAGATAGATGTGTTGGGAACTCTAAATGAAACACGGTTTGTGCTAGCTCTTTGAAAATTGACAAAATAAAGTAGTTTTAGGTTCTGTCTCTATGGTTTGTTTCCTCTTGAAGCAGCCCTAACTGGAGACTGCCTAAATACACTTTCTTTGGAAAGGTGTGCCAAGCGTCCAAAAGTACTGGTTTTCTGAAATCTCGGCAAACATTTTTTCACCCAATATTGATGATTCTCTGTGGTAGTGATCAGTTCACTAAGCCCACTTGGCTGCCAAATTTTCACTCTTCTAGGTTGAAGCGTGTGTTTCCAGTAAGAGTTTGAATTTTTAGGTTTCACTGTGTTTTCTCCTATATAGATAGATGTGTTTGGAAATCTAAATGAAACACGGCTTGTGCTAGCTCTTTGAAAATTGACAAAATAAAGTAGATTTAGGTTCTGTCTCTATGGTTTGTTTCCTCTTGAAGCAGCCCTAAGCTTAGCCTGCCTAAAGACATTTTCATTGGAAAGGTGTGCCAAGCGTCCAAAAGTACTGGTTTTCTGAAATCTCGGCAAACATTTTTTCACCCAATCTTGATGATTCTCTGTGGTATTGATCAGTTCACTAAGTTCACTTGGCTGCCCAATTTTCACTCTTCTTGGTTGAAGCGTTCGTTTCCAGTAAGAGTTTGAATTTTTAGGTTTCACTCTGTTTTCTCCTATATAGTTAGATGTGTTGGGAACTCTAAATGAAACACGGTTTGTGCTAGCTCTTTGAAAATTGAGAAAATAAAGTAGTTCTAAGTTCTGTCTCTAAGTTTTTTTCCTCTTGAAGCAGCCCTAAGCAGAGCCTGCCTAAAGACATTTTCATTGGAAAGGTGTGCCAAGCGTCCAAAAGTACTGGTTTTCTGAAATCTCGGCAAACCTTTTTTCACCCAACCTTGATGAGACATTGTGGTAGTGATCAGTTCACTAAGTCCACTTGGCTGCCCAATTTTCACTCTTCTAGGTTGAAGCGTTCGATTCCAGTAAGAGTTTGAATTTTTAGGTTTCACTCTGTTTTCTCCTATATAGATAGATGTGTTGGGAACTCTAAATGAAACACGGTTTGTGCTAGCTCTTTGAAAATTGACAAAATAGAGTGGTTTTAGGTTCTGTCTCCATGGTTTGTTTTTTCTTGAAGCAGCCCTAACTAGAGACTGCCTAAGCACACTTTCATTGGAAAGGTGTGCCAAGCGTCCAAAAGCACTGGTTTTCTGAAATCTCGGCAAACATTTTTTCACCCAATCTGGATGATTCTCTGTGGTAATGATCAGTTCACTAAGCCCACTTGGCTGCCCAATATTCACTCTTCTAGGTTGAAGCGTTCGTTTCCAATAAGAGTTTGAATTTTTAGGTTTCACTCTGTTTTCTCCTATATAGATAGATATGTTGGGAACTCTAAATGAAACACGGTTTGTGCTAGCTCTTTGAAAATAGACAAAATAAAGTAATTTTAGGTTCTGTCTCTATGGTTTGTTTCCTCTTGAAGCAGCCCTAACTGGAGACTGCCTAAATACACTTTCATTGGAAACGTGTGCCAAGCGTCCAAAAGTACTGGTTTTCTGAAATCTCGGCAAACATTTTTTCACCAAATCTGGATGATTCTCTGTGGTAGTGATCAGTTCACTAAGTCAACTTGGCTTCCCAATTTTCACTCTTCTAGGTTGAAGCGTTCCTTTTCAGTAAGAGTTTGAATTTTTAGGTTTCACTCTGTTTTCTCCTATATAGATAGATGTGTTGGGAACTCTAAATGAAACACGGTTTGTGCTAGCTCTTTGAAAATTGACAAAATAAAGTAGTTCTAAGTTCTGTCTCTAAGGTTTGTTTCCTCTTGAAGCAGCCCTAAGCAGAGACTGCCTAAAGACATTTTCATTGGAAAGGTGTGCCAAGCGTCCAAAAGTACTGGTTTTCTGAAATCTCGGCAAACATTTTTTCACCCAATATTGATGATTCTCTGTGGTAGTGACCAGTTCTCTAAGCCCACTTGGCTGCCCAATTTTCACTCTTCTAGGTTGAAGCGTTCGTTTCCAGTAATAGTTTGAATTTTTAGGTTTCACTCTGTTTTCTCCTATATAGATAGATGTGTTGGGAACTCTAAATGAAACACGGTTTGTGCTAGCTCTTTGAAAATTGACAAAATAAAGTAGTTTTAGGTTCTGTCTCTATGGTTTGTTTCCTCTTAAGGCAGCCCTAACTGGAGACTGCCTAAATACACTTTCATTGGAAACGTGTGCCAAGCGTCCAAAAGTACTGGTTTTCTGAAATCTCGGCAAACCTTTTTTCACCCAATCTGGATGATTCTCTGTGGTAGTGATCAGTTCACTAAGCCCACTTGGCTGCCCAATTTTCACTCTTCTAGGTTGAAGCGTTCGTTTCCAGTAAGAGTTTGAATTTTTAGGTTTCACTCTGTTTTCTCCTATATAGATAGATGTGTTGGGAACTCTAAATGAAACACGGTTTGTGCTAGCTCTTTGAAAATTGACAAAATATAGTAGTTTTAGGTTCTGTTTCTATGGTTTGTTTCCTCTTAAGGCAGCCCTAACTGGAGACTGCCTAAATACACTTTCATTGGAAACGTGTGCCAAGCGTCCAAAAGTACTGGTTTTCTGAAATCTCGGCAAACATTTTTTCACCCAATCTGGATGATTCTCTGTGGTAGTGATTAGTTCACTAAGCCCACTTGGCTGCCCAATTTTCACTCCTCTAGGTTGAAGCGTTCGTTTCCAGTAAGAGTTTGAATTTTTAGGTTTCACTGTGTTTTCTCCTATATAGATAGATGTGTTGGGAACTCTAAATGAAACACGGTTTGTGCTAGCTCTTTGAAAATTTACAAAATAAAGTAGTTCTAAGTTCTGTCTCAAAGGTTGTTTCCTCTTGAAGCAGCCCTAAGCAGAGCCTGCCTAAAGACATTTTCATTGGAAAGGTGTGCCAAGCGTCCAAAAGTACTGGTTTTCTGAAATCTCGGCAAACCTTTTTTCACCCAATCTTGATGAGACATTGTGGTAGTGATCAGTTCACTAAGTCCACTTGGCTGCCCAATTTTCACTCTTCTAGGTTGAAGCGTTCGTTTCCAATAAGAGTTTGAATTTTTAGGTTTCACTCTGTTTTCTCCTATATAGATAGATGTGTTGGGAACTCTAAATGAAACACGGTTTGTGCTAGCTCTTTGAAAATTGACAAAATAAAGTAGTTCTAAGTTCTGTCTCTAAGGTTTGTTTCCTCTTGAAGCAGCCCTAAGCAGAGACTGCCTAAAGACATTTTTATTGGAAAGGTGTGCCAAGCGTCCAAAAGTACTGGTTTTCTGAAATCTCGGCAAACATTTTTTCACCCAATCTGGATGATTCTCTGTGGTAGTGACCAGTTCTCTAAGCCCACTTGGCTGCCCAATTTTCACTCTTCTAAGTTGAAGCATTCGTTTCCAGTAAGAGTTTGAATTTTTAGGTTTCACTGTGTTTTCTCCTATATAGATAGATGTGTTGGGAACTCTAAATGAAACACGGTTTGTGCTAGCTCTTTGAAAATTGACAAAATAAAGTAATTTTAGGTTCTGTCTCTATGGTTTGTTTCCTCTTGAAGCAGCCCTAACTGGAGACTGCCTAAATACACTTTCATTGGAAACGTGTGCCAAGCGTCCAAAAGTACTGGTTTTCTGAAATCTCGGCAAACATTTTTTCACCCAATCTTGATGAGACATTGTGGTAGTGATCAGTTCACTAAGTCCACTTGGCTGCCCAATTTTCACTCTTCTAGGTTGATGCGTTCGTTTCCAGTAAGAGTTTGAATTTTTAGGTTTCACTCTGTTTTCTCCTATATAGATAGATGTGTTGGGAACTCTAAATGAAACACGGTTTGTGCTAGCTCTTTGAAAATTGACAAAATAGAGTGGTTTTAGGTTCTGTCTCCATGGTTTGTTTTTTCTTGAAGCAGCCCTAACTAGAGACTGCCTAAGTACACTTTCATTGGAAAGGTGTGCCAAGCGTCCAAAAGCACTGGTTTTCTGAAATCTCGGCAAACATTTTTTCACCCAATCTTGATGATTCTCTGTGGTAATGATCAGTTCACTAAGCCCACTTGGCTGCCCAATATTCACTCTTCTAGGTTGAAGCGTTCGTTTCCAATAAGAGTTTGAATTTTTAGGTTTCACTCTGTTTTCTCCTATATAGATAGATATGTTGGGAACTCTAAATGAAACACGGTTTGTGCTAGCTCTTTGAAAATAGACAAAATAAAGTAATTTTAGGTTCTGTCTCTATGGTTTGTTTCCTCTTGAAGCAGCCCTAACTGGAGACTGCCTAAATACACTTTCATTGGAAACGTGTGCCAAGCGTCCAAAAGTATTGGTTTTCTGAAATCTCGGCAAACCTATTTTCACCCAATCTTGATGAGACATTGTGGTAGTGATCAGTTCACTAAGTCCACTTGGCTGCCAAATTTTCACTGTTCTAGGTTGAAGCGTTCGATTCCAGTAAGAGTTTGAATTTTTAGGTTTCACTCTGTTTTCTCCTATATAGATAGATGTGTTTGGAACTCTAAATGAAACACGGTTTGTGCTAGCTCTTTGAAAATTGACAAAATAAAGTAGTTCTACGTTCTGTCTCAAAGGTTGTTTCCTCTTGAAGCAGCCCTAAGCAGAGCCTGCCTAAAGACATTTTCATTGGAAAGGTGTGCCAAGCGTCCAAAAGTACTGGTTTTCTGAAATCTCGGCAAACCTTTTTTCACCCAAACTTGATGAGACCTTGTGGTAGTGATCAGTTCACTAAGTCCACTTGGCTGCCCAATTTTCACTCTTCTAGGTTGAAGCGTTCGTTTCCAATAAGAGTTTGAATTTTTAGGTTTCACTCTGTTTTCTCCTATATAGATAGATGTGTTGGGAACTCTAAATGAAACACGGTTTGTGCTAGCTCTTTGAAAATTGACAAAATAAAGTAGTTTTAGGTTCTGTCTCTATGGTTTGTTTCCTCTTAAGGAAGACCTAACTGGAGACTGCCTAAATACACTTTCATTGGAAACGTGTGCCAAGCGTCCAAAAGTACTGGTTTTCTGAAATCTCGGCAAACATTTTTTCACCCAATCTGGATGATTCTCTGTGGTACTGATCAGTTCACTAAGCCCACTTGGCTGCCCAATTTTCACTCTTCTAGGTTGAAGCGTTCGTTTCCAGTAAGAGTTTGAATTTTTAGGTTTCACTCTGTTTTCTCCTATATAGATAGATGTGTTGGGAACTCTAAATGAAACACGGTTTGTGCTAGCTCTTTGAAAATTGACAAAATAAAGTAGTTTTAGGTTCTGTCTCTATGGTTTGTTTCCTCTTGAAGCAGCCCTAACTGGAGACTGCCTAAATACACTTTCATTGGAAACGTGTGCCAAGCGTCCAAAAGTACTGGTTTTCTGAAATCTCGGCAAACATTTTTTCACACAATCTGGATGATTCTCTGTGGTAGTGATCAGTTCACGAAGTCAACTTGGCTTCCCAATTTTCACTCTTCTAGGTTGAAGCGTTCCTTTCCAATAAGAGCTTGAATTTTTAGGTTTCACTCTGTTTTCTCCTATAGAGATAGATGTGTTGGGAACTCTAAATGAAACACGGTTTGTGCTAGCTCTTTGAAAATTGACAAAAAAAGTAGTTTTAGGTTCTGTCTCTATGGTTTGTTTCCTCTTGAAGCAGCCCTAACTGGAGACTGCCTAAATACGCTTTCATTGGAAACGTGTGCCAAGCGTCCAAAAGTACTGATTTTCTGAAATCTCGGCAAACATTTTTTCACCCAATCTGGATGATTCTCTGTGGTAGTGACCAGTTCTCTAAGCCCACTTGGCTGCCCAATTTTCACTCTTCTAAGTTGAAGCGTTCGTTTCCAGTAAGAGTTTGAATTTTTAGGTTTCACTGTGTTTTCTCCTATATAGATAGATGTGTTTGGAACTCTAAATGAAACACGGTTTTTGCTAGCTCTTTGAAAATTGACAGAATAAAGTAATTTTAGGTTCTGTCTCTATGGTTTGTTTCCTCTTGAAGCAGTCCTAACTGGAGACTGCCTAAATACACTTTCATTGGAAACGTGTGCCAAGCGTCCAAAAGTACTGGTTTTCGGAAATCTCGGCTAACCTTTTTTCACCCAATCTTGATGAGACATTGTGGTAGTGATCAGTTCACTAAGTCCACTTGGCTGCCCAATTTTCACTCTTCTAGGTTGAAGCGTTCGTTTCCAGTAAGAGTTTGAATTTTTAGGTTTCACTCTGTTTTCTCCTATATAGATAGATGTGTTGGGAACTCTAAATGAAACACGGTTTGTGCTAGCTCTTTGAAAATTGACAAAATAAAGTAGTTCTAAGTTCTGTCTCTAAGGTTGTTTCCTCTTGAAGCAGCCCTAAGCAGAGACTGCCTAAAGACATTTTCATTGCAAAGGTGTGGCCAGCGTCCAAAAGTACTGGATTTCTGAAATCTCGGCAAACATTTTTTCACCCAATCTGGATGATTCTCTGTGGTAATGATCAGTTCACTAAGTCCACTTGGCTGCCCAATTTTCACTCTTCTAGGTTGAAGTGTTCGTTTCCAGTAAGAGATTGAATTTTTAGGTTTCACTTTGTTTTCTCCTATATAGATAGATGTGTTGGAAACTCTAAATGAAACACGGTTTGTGCTAGCTCTTTGAAAATTGACAAAATAAAGTAGTTCTAAGTTCTGTCTCTAAGGTTTGTTTCCTCTTGAAGCAGCCCTAAGCAGAGCCTGCCTAAAGACATTTTCATTGGAAAGGTGTGCCAAGCGTCCAAAAGTACTGGTTTTCTGAAATCTCGGCAAACCTTTTTTCACCCAATCTTGATGAGACATTGTGGTAGTGATCAGTTCACTAAGTCCACTTGGCTGCCCAATTTTCACTCTTCTAGGTTGAAGCGTTCGATTCCAGTAAGAGTTTGAATTTTTAGGTTTCACTCTGTTTTCTCCTATATAGATAGATGTGTTGGGAACTCTAAATGAAACACGGTTTGTGCTAGCTCTTTGAAAACTGACAAAATAAAGTAGTTTTAGGTTCTGTCTCTATGGTTTGTTTCCTCTTAAGGCAGCCCTAACTGGAGACTGCCTAAATACACTTTCATTGGAAACGTGTGCCAAGCGTCCAAAAGTACTGGTTTTCTGAAACCTCGGCAAACATTTTTTCACCCATTCTGGATGATTCTCTGTGGTACTGATCAGTTCACTAAGCCCACTTGGCTGCCCAATTTTCACTCTTCTAGGTTGAAGCGTTCGTTTCCAGTAAGAGTTTGAATTTTTAG
Organism: Callospermophilus lateralis; assembly: GCF_048772815.1. Taxonomy (NCBI): domain Eukaryota; kingdom Metazoa; phylum Chordata; class Mammalia; order Rodentia; family Sciuridae; genus Callospermophilus; species Callospermophilus lateralis. The sequence continues at coordinate 55,538 of NW_027515972.1, read as the reverse complement.
GTTTCACTCTGTTTTCTCCTATATAGATAGATGTGTTGGGAACTCTAAATGAAACACGGTTTGTGCTAGCTCTTTGAAAATTGACAAAATAAATTAGTTTTAGGTTCTGTCTCTATGGTTTGTTTCCTCTTGAAGCAGCCCTGACTGAGGACTGCCTAAATACACTTTCATTGGAAACGTGTGCCAAGCGTCCAAAAGTACTGGTATTCTGAAATCTCGGCAAACATTTTTTCACCCAATCTGGATGATTCTCTGTGGTAATTATCAGTTCACTAAGTCCACTTGGCTGCCCAATTTTCACTCTTCTAGGTTCAAGTGTTCGTTTCCAGTAAGAGATTGAATTTTTAGGTTTCACTCTGTTTCCTCCTATATAGATAGATGTGTTGGGAACTCTAAATGAAACACGGTTTGTGCTAGCTCTTTGAAAATTGACCAAAAAATGTAGTTCTAAGTTCTGTCTCTAAGGTTGTTTCCTCTTGAAGCAGCCCTAAGCAGAGACTGCCTAAAGACATTTTCATTGGAAAGATGTGCCCAGCGTCCAAAAGTACTGGTTTTCTGAAATCTCGGCAAACATTTTTTCAACCAATCTTGATGATTCTCTGTGGTAATGATCAGTTCACTAAGTCCACTTGGCTGCCCAATTTTCACTCTTCTAGGTTGAAGCGTTCGTTTCCAGTAAGAGTTTGAATTTTTAGGTTTCACTCTGTTTTCTCCTATATAGATAGATGTGTTGGGAACTCTAAATGAAACACGGTTTGTGCTAGCTCTTTGAAAATTGACAAAATAAAGTAGTTTTAGGTTCTGTCTCTATGGTTTGTTTCCTCTTGAAGCAGCCCGAACTGGAGACTGCCTAAATACACTTTCATTGGAAAGGTGTGCCAAGCGTCCAAAAGTACTGGTTTTCTGAAATCTCGGCAAACATTTTTTCACCCAATCTGGATGATTCCCTGTGGTAGTGATCAGTTCACTGAGCCCACTTGGCTGCCCAATTTTCACTCTTCTAGGTTGAAGCGTTCGTTTCCAGTAAGAGTTTGAATTTTTAGGTTTCACTCTGTTTTCTCCTATATAGATAGATGTGTTGGGAACTCTAAATGAAACACGGTTTGTGCTAGCTCTTTGAAAATTGACAAAATAAATTAGTTTTAGGTTCTGTCTCTATGGTTTGTTTCCTCTTGAAGCAGCCCTGACTGGAGACTGCCTAAATACACTTTCATTGGAAACGTGTGCCAAGCGTCCAAAAGTACTGGTATTCTGAAATCTCGGCAAACATTTTTTCACCCAATCTGGATGATTCTCTGTGGTAATTATCAGTTCACTAAGTCCACTTGGCTGCCCAATTTTCACTCTTCTAGGTTGAAGTGTTCGTTTCCAGTAAGAGATTGAATTTTTAGGTTTCACTCTGTTTCCTCCTATATAGATAGATGTGTTGGGAACTCTAAATGAAACACGGTTTGTGCTAGCTCTTTGAAAATTGACAAAAAAATGTAGTTCTAAGTTCTGTCTCTAAGGTTGTTTCCTCTTGAAGCAGCCCTAAGCAGAGACTGCCTAAAGACATTTTCATTGGAAAGATGTGCCCAGCGTCCAAAAGTACTGGTTTTCTGAAATCTCGGCAAACATTTTTTCAACCAATCTTGATGATTCTCTGTGGTAATGATCAGTTCACTAAGTCCACTTGGCTGCCCAATTTTCACTCTTCTAGGTTGAAGCGTTCGTTTCCAGTAAGAGTTTGAATTTTTAGGTTTCACTCTGTTTTCTCCTATATAGATAGATGTGTTGGGAACTCTAAATGAAACACGGTTTGTGCTAGCTCTTTGAAAATTGACAAAATAAAGTAGTTTTAGGTTCTGTCTCTATGGTTTGTTTCCTCTTGAAGCAGCCCGAACTGGAGACTGCCTAAATACACATTCATTGGAAAGGTGTGCCAAGCGTCCAAAAGTACTGGTTTTCTGAAATCTCGGCAAACATTTTTTCACCCAATATTGATGATTCTCTGTGGTAGTGATCAGTTCACTAAGCCCACTTGGCTGCCAAATTTTCACTCTTCTAGGTTGAAGCGTGTGTTTCCAGTAAGAGTTTGAATTTTTAGGTTTCACTGTGTTTTCTCCTATATAGATAGATGTGTTTGGAACTCTAAATGAAACACGGCTTGTGCTAGCTCTTTGAAAATTGACAAAATAAAGTAGATTTAGGTTCTGTCTCTATGGTTTGTTTCCTCTTGAAGCAGCCCTAAGCAGAGCCTGCCTAAAGACATTTTCATTGGAAAGGTGTGCCAAGCGTCCAAAAGTACTGGTTTTCTGAAATCTGGGCAAACATTTTTTCACCAAATCTTGATGATTCTCTGTGGTAATGATCAGTTCACTAAGTTCACTTGGCTGCCCAATTTTCACTCTTCTAGGTTGAAGCGTTCGTTTCCAGTAAGAGTTTGAATTTTTAGGTTTCACTCTGTTTTCTCCTATATAGATAGATGTGTTGGGAACTCTAAATGAAACACGGTTTGTGCTAGCTCTTTGAAAATTGACAAAATAAAGTAGTTCTAAGTTCTGTCTCAAAGGTTGTTTCCTCTTGAAGCAGCCCTAAGCAGAGCCTGCCTAAAGACATTTTCATTGGAAAGGTGTGCCAAGCGTCCAAAAGTACTGGTTTTCTGAAATCTCGGCAAACCTTTTTTCACCCAATCTTGATGAGACATTGTGGTAGTGATCAGTTCACTAAGTCCACTTGGCTGCCCAATTTTCACTCTTCTAGGTTGAAGCGTTCGATTCCAGTAAGAGTTTATATTTTTAGGTTTCACTCTGTTTTCTCCTATATAGATAGATGTGTTGGGAACTCTAAATGAAACACGGTTTGTGCTAGCTCTTTGAAAATTGACAAAATAAAGTAGTTTTAGGTTCTATCTCTATGGTTTGTTTCCTCTTAAGGCAGCCCTAACTGGAGACTGCCTAAATACACTTTCATTGGAAACGTGTGCCAAGCGTCCAAAAGTACTGGTTTTCTGAAATCTCGGCAAACATTTTTTCACCCAATCTGGATGATTCTCTGTGGTACTGATCAGTTCACTAAGCCCACTTGGCTGCCCAATTTTCACTCTTCTAGGTTGAAGCGTTCGTTTCCAGTAAGAGTTTGAATTTTTAGATTTCACTCTGTTTTCTCCTATATAGATAGATGTGTTGGGAACTCTTAATGAAACACGGTTTGTGCTAGCTCTTTGAAAATTGACAAAATAAAGTAGTTTTAGGTTCTGTCTCTATGGTTTGTTTCCTCTTGAAGCAGTCCTAACTGGAGACTGCCTAAATACACTTTCATTGGAAACGTGTGCCAAGCGTCCAAAAGTACTGGTTTTCGGAAATCTCGGCTAACCTTTTTTCACCCAATCTTGATGAGACATTGTGGTAGTGATCAGTTCACTAAGTCCACTTGGCTGCCCAATTTTCACTCTTCTAGGTTGAAGCGTTCGTTTCCAGTAAGAGTTTGAATTTTTAGGTTTCACTCTGTTTTCTCCTATATAGATAGATGTGTTGGGAACTCTAAATGAAACACGGTTTCTGCTAGCTCTTTGAAAATTGACAAAATAAAGTAGTTCTAAGTTCTGTCTCTAAGGTTGTTTCCTCTTGAAGCAGCCCTAAGCAGAGACTGCCTAAAGACATTTTCATTGCAAAGGTGTGGCCAGCGTCCAAAAGTACTGGATTTCTGAAATCTCGGCAAACATTTTTTCACCCAATCTGGATGATTCTCTGTGGTAATGATCAGTTCACTAAGTCCACTTGGCTGCCCAATTTTCACACTTCTAGGTTGAAGCGTTCGCTTCCAGTAAGAGTTTGAATTTTTAGGTTTCACTCTGTTTTCTCCTATATAGATAGATGTGTTGGGAACTCTAAATGAAACACGGTTTGTGCTAGCTCTTTGAAAATTGATAAAATAAAGTAGTTTTAGGTTCTGTCTCTATGGTCTGTTTCCTCTTAAGGCAGCCCTAACTGGAGACTGCCTAAATACACTTTCATGGGAAACGTGTGCCAAGCGTCCAAAAGTACTGGTTTTCTGAAATCTCGGCAAACATTTTTTCACCCAATCTGGATGATTCTCTGTGGTAGTGATCAGTTCACTAAGCCCACTTGGCTGCCCAATTTTCACTCTTCTAGGTTGAAGCGTTCGTTTCCAGTAAGAGTTTGAATTTTTAGGTTTCACTCTGTTTTCTCCTATATAGATAGATGTGTTGGGAACTCTAAATGAAACACGGTTTGTGCTAGCTCTTTGAAAATTGACAAAATAAAGTAGTTCTAAGTTCTGTCTCAAAGGTTGTTTCCTCTTGAAGCAGCCCTAAGCAGAGCCTGCCTAAAGACATTTTCATTGGAAAGGTGTGCCAAGCGTCCAAAAGTACTGGTATTCTGAAATCTCGGCAAACATTTTTTCACCCAATCTGGATGATTCTCTGTGGTAATTATCAGTTCACTAAGTCCACTTGGCTGCCCAATTTTCACTCTTCTAGGTTGAAGTGTTCGTTTCCAGTAAGAGATTGAATTTTTAGGTTTCACTTTGTTTTCTCCTATATAGATAGATGTGTTGGAAACTCTAAATGAAACACGGTTTGTGCTAGCTCTTTGAAAATTGACAAAATAAAGTAGTTCTAAGTTCTGTCTCTAAGGTTTGTTTCCTCTTGAAGCAGCCCTAAGCAGAGCCTGCCTAAAGACATTTTCATTGGAAAGGTGTGCCAAGCGTCCAAAAGTACTGGTTTTCTGAAATCTCGGCAAACCTTTTTTCACCCAATCTTGATGAGACATTGTGGTAGTGATCAGTTCACTAAGTCCACTTGGCTGCCCAATTTTCACTCTTCTAGGTTGAAGCGTTCGATTCCAGTAAGAGTTTGAATTTTTAGGTTTCACTCTGTTTTCTCCTATATAGATAGATGTGTTGGGAACTCTAAATGAAACACGGTTTGTGCTAGCTCTTTGAAAACTGACAAAATAAAGTAGTTTTAGGTTCTGTCTCTATGGTTTGTTTCCTCTTAAGGCAGCCCTAACTGGAGACTGCCTAAATACACTTTCATTGGAAACGTGTGCCAAGCGTCCAAAAGTACTGGTTTTCTGAAACCTCGGCAAACATTTTTTCACCCATTCTGGATGATTCTCTGTGGTACTGATCAGTTCACTAAGCCCACTTGGCTGCCCAATTTTCACTCTTCTAGGTTGAAGCGTTCGTTTCCAGTAAGAGTTTGAATTTTTAGGTTTCACTCTGTTTTCTCCTATATAGATAGATGTGTTGGGAACTCTTAATGAAACACGGTTTGTGCTAGCTCTTTGAAAATTGACAAAATAAAGTAGTTTTAGGTTCTGTCTCTATGGTTTGTTTCCTCTTGAAGCAGTCCTACCTGGAGACTGCCTAAATACACTTTCATTGGAAACGTGTGCCAAGCGTCCAAAAGTACTGGTTTTCGGAAATCTCGGCTAACCTTTTTTCACCCAATCTTGATGAGACATTGTGGTAGTGATCAGTTCACTAAGTCCACTTGGCTGCCCAATTTTCACTCTTCTAGGTTGAAGCGTTCGTTTCCAGTAAGAGTTTGAATTTTTAGGTTTCACTCTGTTTTCTCCTATATAGATAGATGTGTTTGGAACTCTAAATGAAACACGGTTTGTGCTAGCTCTTTGAAAATTGACAAAATAAAGTAGTTCTAAGTTCTGTCTCTAAGGTTGTTTCCTCTTGAAGCAGCCATAAGCAGAGACTGCCTAAAGACATTTTCATTGCAAAGGTGTGCCAAGCGTCCAAAAGTACTGGTTTTCTGAAATCTCGGCAAACATTTTTTCACCCAATCTGGATGATTCTCTGTGGTAATGATCAGTTCACTAAGTCCACTTGGCTGCCCAATTTTCACTCTTCTAGGTTGAAGCGTTCGTTTCCAGTAAGAGTTTGAATTTTTAGGTTTCACTCTGTTTTCTCCTATATAGATAGATGTGTTGGGAACTCTAAATGAAACACGGTTTGTGCTAGCTCTTTGAAAATTGATAAAATAAAGTAGTTTTAGGTTCTGTCTCTATGGTTTGTATCCTCTTAAGGCAGCCCTAACTGGAGACTGCCTAAATACACTTTCATTGGAAACGTGTGCCAAGCGTCCAAAAGTACTGGTTTTCTGAAATCTCGGCAAACATTTTTTCACCCAATCTGGATGATTCTCTGTGGTAGTGATCAGTTCACTAAGCCCACTTGGCTGCCCAATTTTCACTCTTCTAGGTTGAAGCGTTCGTTTCCAGTAAGAGTTTGAATTTTTAGGTTTCACTCTGTTTTCTCCTATATAGATAGATGTGTTGGGAACTCTAAATGAAACACGGTTTGTGCTAGCTCTTTGAAAATTGACAAAATAAAGTAGTTCTAAGTTCTGTCTCAAAGGTTGTTTCCTCTTTAAGCAGCCCTAAGCAGAGCCTGCCTAAAGACATTTTCATTGGAAAGGTGTGCCAAGCGTCCAAAAGTACTGGTTTTCTGAAATCTCGGCAAACCTTTTTTCACCCAATCTTGATGAGACATTGTGGTAGTGATCAGTTCACTAAGTCCACTTGGCTGCCCAATTTTCACTCTTCTAGGTTGAAGCGTTCGATTCCAGTAAGAGTTTATATTTTTAGGTTTCACTCTGTTTTCTCCTATATAGATAGATGTGTTGGGAACTCTAAATGAAACACGGTTTGTGCTAGCTCTTTGAAAATTGACAAAATAAAGTAGTTTTAGGTTCTATCTCTATGGTTTGTTTCCTCTTAAGGCAGCCCTAACTGGAGACTGCCTAAATACACTTTCATTGGAAACGTGTGCCAAGCGTCCAAAAGTACTGGTTTTCTGAAATCTCGGCAAACATTTTTTCACCCAATCTGGATGATTCTCTGTGGTACTGATCAGTTCACTAAGCCCACTTGGCTGCCCAATTTTCACTCTTCTAGGTTGAAGCGTTCGTTTCCAGTAAGAGTTTGAATTTTTAGTTTTCACTCTGTTTTCTCCTATATAGATAGATGTGTTGGGAACTCTTAATGAAACACGGTTTGTGCTAGCTCTTTGAAAATTGACAAAATAAAGTAGTTTTAGGTTCTGTCTCTATGGTTTGTTTCCTCTTGAAGCAGTCCTAACTGGAGACTGCCTAAATACACTTTCATTGGAAACGTGTGCCAAGCGTCCAAAAGTACTGGTTTTCGGAAATCTCAGCTAACCTTTTTTCACCCAATCTTGATGAGACATTGTGGTAGTGATCAGTTCACTAAGTCCACTTGGCTGCCCAATTTTCACTCTTCTAGGTTGAAGCGTTCGTTTCCAGTAAGAGTTTGAATTTTTAGGTTTCACTCTGTTTTCTCCTATATAGATAGATGTGTTGGGAACTCTAAATGAAACACGGTTTCTGCTAGCTCTTTGAAAATTGACAAAATAAAGTAGTTCTAAGTTCTGTCTCTAAGGTTGTTTCCTCTTGAAGCAGCCCTAAGCAGAGACTGCCTAAAGACATTTTCATTGCAAAGGTGTGGCCAGCGTCCAAAAGTACTGGATTTCTGAAATCTCGGCAAACATTTTTTCACCCAGTCTGGATGATTCTCTGTGGTAATGATCAGTTCACTAAGTCCACTTGGCTGCCCAATTTTCACACTTCTAGGTTGAAGCGTTCGCTTCCAGTAAGAGTTTGAATTTTTAGGTTTCACTCTGTTTTCTCCTATATAGATAGATGTGTTGGGAACTCTAAATGAAACACGGTTTGTGCTAGCTCTTTGAAAATTGATAAAATAAAGTAGTTTTAGGTTCTGTCTCTATGGTTTGTATCCTCTTAAGGCAGCCCTAACTGGAGACTGCCTAAATACACTTTCATTGGAAACGTGTGCCAAGCGTCCAAAAGTACTGGTTTTCTGAAATCTCGGCAAACATTTTTTCACCCAATCTGGATGATTCTCTGTGGTAGTGATCAGTTCACTAAGCCCACTTGGCTGCCCAATTTTCACTCTTCTAGGTTGAAGCGTTCGTTTCCAGTAAGAGTTTGAATTTTTAGGTTTCACTCTGTTTTCTCCTATATAGATAGATGTGTTGGGAACTCTAAATGAAACACGGTTTGTGCTAGCTCTTTGAAAATTGACAAAATAAAGTAGTTCTAAGTTCTGTCTCAAAGGTTGTTTCCTCTTTAAGCAGCCCTAAGCAGAGCCTGCCTAAAGACATTTTCATTGGAAAGGTGTGCCAAGCGTCCAAAAGTACTGGTTTTCTGAAATCTCGGCAAACCTTTTTTCACCCAATCTTGATGAGACATTGTGGTAGTGATCAGTTCACTAAGTCCACTTGGCTGCCCAATTTTCACTCTTCTAGGTTGAAGCGTTCGATTCCAGTAAGAGTTTATATTTTTAGGTTTCACTCTGTTTTCTCCTATATAGATAGATGTGTTGGGAACTCTAAATGAAACACGGTTTGTGCTAGCTCTTTGAAAATTGACAAAATAAAGTAGTTTTAGGTTCTATCTCTATGGTTTGTTTCCTCTTAAGGCAGCCCTAACTGGAGACTGCCTAAATACACTTTCATTGGAAACGTGTGCCAAGCGTCCAAAAGTACTGGTTTTCTGAAATCTCGGCAAACATTTTTTCACCCAATCTGGATGATTCTCTGTGGTACTGATCAGTTCACTAAGCCCACTTGGCTGCCCAATTTTCACTCTTCTAGGTTGAAGCGTTCGTTTCCAGTAAGAGTTTGAATTTTTAGTTTTCACTCTGTTTTCTCCTATATAGATAGATGTGTTGGGAACTCTTAATGAAACACGGTTTGTGCTAGCTCTTTGAAAATTGACAAAATAAAGTAGTTTTAGGTTCTGTCTCTATGGTTTGTTTCCTCTTGAAGCAGTCCTAACTGGAGACTGCCTAAATACACTTTCATTGGAAACGTGTGCCAAGCGTCCAAAAGTACTGGTTTTCGGAAATCTCAGCTAACCTTTTTTCACCCAATCTTGATGAGACATTGTGGTAGTGATCAGTTCACTAAGTCCACTTGGCTGCCCAATTTTCACTCTTCTAGGTTGAAGCGTTCGTTTCCAGTAAGAGTTTGAATTTTTAGGTTTCACTCTGTTTTCTCCTATATAGATAGATGTGTTGGGAACTCTAAATGAAACACGGTTTCTGCTAGCTCTTTGAAAATTGACAAAATAAAGTAGTTCTAAGTTCTGTCTCTAAGGTTGTTTCCTCTTGAAGCAGCCCTAAGCAGAGACTGCCTAAAGACATTTTCATTGCAAAGGTGTGGCCAGCGTCCAAAAGTACTGGATTTCTGAAATCTCGGCAAACATTTTTTCACCCAGTCTGGATGATTCTCTGTGGTAATGATCAGTTCACTAAGTCCACTTGGCTGCCCAATTTTCACACTTCTAGGTTGAAGCGTTCGCTTCCAGTAAGAGTTTGAATTTTTAGGTTTCACTCTGTTTTCTCCTATATAGATAGATGTGTTGGGAACTCTAAATGAAACACGGTTTGTGCTAGCTCTTTGAAAATTGATAAAATAAAGTAGTTTTAGGTTCTGTCTCTATGGTTTGTTTCCTCTTAAGGCAGCCCTAACTGGAGACTGCCTAAATACACTTTCATGGGAAACGTGTGCCAAGCGTCCAAAAGTACTGGTTTTCTGAAATCTCGGCAAACATTTTTTCACCCAATCTGGATGATTCTCTGTGGTAGTGATCAGTTCACTAAGCCCACTTGGCTGCCCAATTTTCACTCTTCTAGGTTGAAGCGTTCGTTTCCAGTAAGAGTTTGAATTTTTAGGTTTCACTCTGTTTTCTCCTATATAGATAGATGTGTTGGGAACTCTAAATGAAACACGGTTTGTGCTAGCTCTTTGAAAATTGACAAAATAAAGTAGTTCTAAGTTCTGTCTCAAAGGTTGTTTCCTCTTGAAGCAGCCCTAAGCAGAGCCTGCCTAAAGACATTTTCATTGGAAAGGTGTGCCAAGCGTCCAAAAGTACTGGTATTCTGAAATCTCGGCAAACATTTTTTCACCCAATCTGGATGATTCTCTGTGGTAATTATCAGTTCACTAAGTCCACTTGGCTGCCCAATTTTCACTCTTCTAGGTTGAAGTGTTCGTTTCCAGTAAGAGATTGAATTTTTAGGTTTCACTTTGTTTTCTCCTATATAGATAGATGTGTTGGAAACTCTAAATGAAACACGGTTTGTGCTAGCTCTTTGAAAATTGACAAAATAAAGTAGTTCTAAGTTCTGTCTCTAAGGTTTGTTTCCTCTTGAAGCAGCCCTAAGCAGAGCCTGCCTAAAGACATTTTCATTGGAAAGGTGTGCCAAGCGTCCAAAAGTACTGGTTTTCTGAAATCTCGGCAAACCTTTTTTCACCCAATCTTGATGAGACATTGTGGTAGTGATCAGTTCACTAAGTCCACTTGGCTGCCCAATTTTCACTCTTCTAGGTTGAAGCGTTCGATTCCAGTAAGAGTTTGAATTTTTAGGTTTCACTCTGTTTTCTCCTATATAGATAGATGTGTTGGGAACTCTAAATGAAACACGGTTTGTGCTAGCTCTTTGAAAACTGACAAAATAAAGTAGTTTTAGGTTCTGTCTCTATGGTTTGTTTCCTCTTAAGGCAGCCCTAACTGGAGACTGCCTAAATACACTTTCATTGGAAACGTGTGCCAAGCGTCCAAAAGTACTGGTTTTCTGAAACCTCGGCAAACATTTTTTCACCCATTCTGGATGATTCTCTGTGGTACTGATCAGTTCACTAAGCCCACTTGGCTGCCCAATTTTCACTCTTCTAGGTTGAAGCGTTCGTTTCCAGTAAGAGTTTGAATTTTTAGGTTTCACTCTGTTTTCTCCTATATAGATAGATGTGTTGGGAACTCTTAATGAAACACGGTTTGTGCTAGCTCTTTGAAAATTGACAAAATAAAGTAGTTTTAGGTTCTGTCTCTATGGTTTGTTTCCTCTTGAAGCAGTCCTACCTGGAGACTGCCTAAATACACTTTCATTGGAAACGTGTGCCAAGCGTCCAAAAGTACTGGTTTTCGGAAATCTCGGCTAACCTTTTTTCACCCAATCTTGATGAGACATTGTGGTAGTGATCAGTTCACTAAGTCCACTTGGCTGCCCAATTTTCACTCTTCTAGGTTGAAGCGTTCGTTTCCAGTAAGAGTTTGAATTTTTAGGTTTCACTCTGTTTTCTCCTATATAGATAGATGTGTTGGGAACTCTAAATGAAACACGGTTTGTGCTAGCTCTTTGAAAATTGACAAAATAAAGTAGTTCTAAGTTCTGTCTCTAAGGTTGTTTCCTCTTGAAGCAGCCATAAGCAGAGACTGCCTAAAGACATTTTCATTGCAAAGGTGTGCCAAGCGTCCAAAAGTACTGGTTTTCTGAAATCTCGGCAAACATTTTTTCACCCAATCTGGATGATTCTCTGTGGTAATGATCAGTTCACTAAGTCCACTTGGCTGCCCAATTTTCACTCTTCTAGGTTGAAGCGTTCGTTTCCAGTAAGAGTTTGAATTTTTAGGTTTCACTCTGTTTTCTCCTATATAGATAGATGTGTTGGGAACTCTAAATGAAACACGGTTTGTGCTAGCTCTTTGAAAATTGATAAAATAAAGTAGTTTTAGGTTCTGTCTCTATGGTTTGTATCCTCTTAAGGCAGCCCTAACTGGAGACTGCCTAAATACACTTTCATTGGAAACGTGTGCCAAGCGTCCAAAAGTACTGGTTTTCTGAAATCTCGGCAAACATTTTTTCACCCAATCTGGATGATTCTCTGTGGTAGTGATCAGTTCACTAAGCCCACTTGGCTGCCCAATTTTCACTCTTCTAGGTTGAAGCGTTCGTTTCCAGTAAGAGTTTGAATTTTTAGGTTTCACTCTGTTTTCTCCTATATAGATAGATGTGTTGGGAACTCTAAATGAAACACGGTTTGTGCTAGCTCTTTGAAAATTGACAAAATAAAGTAGTTCTAAGTTCTGTCTCAAAGGTTGTTTCCTCTTGAAGCAGCCCTAAGCAGAGCCTGCCTAAAGACATTTTCATTGGAAAGGTGTGCCAAGCGTCCAAAAGTACTGGTTTTCTGAAATCTCGGCAAACCTTTTTTCACCCAATCTTGATGAGACATTGTGGTAGTGATCAGTTCACTAAGTCCACTTGGCTGCCCAATTTTCACTCTTCTAGGTTGAAGCGTTCGATTCCAGTAAGAGTTTATATTTTTAGGTTTCACTCTGTTTTCTCCTATATAGATAGATGTGTTGGGAACTCTAAATGAAACACGGTTTGTGCTAGCTCTTTGAAAATTGACAAAATAAAGTAGTTTTAGGTTCTATCTCTATGGTTTGTTTCCTCTTAAGGCAGCCCTAACTGGAGACTGCCTAAATACACTTTCATTGGAAACGTGTGCCAAGCGTCCAAAAGTACTGGTTTTCTGAAATCTCGGCAAACATTTTTTCACCCAATCTGGATGATTCTCTGTGGTACTGATCAGTTCACTAAGCCCACTTGGCTGCCCAATTTTCACTCTTCTAGGTTGAAGCGTTCGTTTCCAGTAAGAGTTTGAATTTTTAGGTTTCACTCTGTTTTCTCCTATATAGATAGATGTGTTGGGAACTCTTAATGAAACACGGTTTGTGCTAGCTCTTTGAAAATTGACAAAATAAAGTAGTTTTAGGTTCTGTCTCTATGGTTTGTTTCCTCTTGAAGCAGTCCTAACTGGAGACTGCCTAAATACACTTTCATTGGAAACGTGTGCCAAGCGTCCAAAAGTACTGGTTTTCGGAAATCTCAGCTAACCTTTTTTCACCCAATCTTGATGAGACATTGTGGTAGTGATCAGTTCACTAAGTCCACTTGGCTGCCCAATTTTCACTCTTCTAGGTTGAAGCGTTCGTTTCCAGTAAGAGTTTGAATTTTTAGGTTTCACTCTGTTTTCTCCTATATAGATAGATGTGTTGGGAACTCTAAATGAAACACGGTTTGTGCTAGCTCTTTGAAAATTGACAAAATAAAGTAGTTCTAAGTTCTGTCTCTAAGGTTGTTTCCTCTTGAAGCAGCCCTAAGCAGAGACTGACTAAAGACATTTTCATTGCAAAGGTGTGGCCAGCGTCCAAAAGTACTGGTTTTCTGAAATCTCGGCAAACATTTTTTCACCCAATCTGGATGATTCTCTGTGGTAATGATCAGTTCCCTAAGTCCACTTGGCTGCCCAATTTTCACTCTTCTAGGTTGAAGCGTTCGTTTCCAGTAAGAGTTTGAATTTTTAGGTTTCACTCTGTTTTCTCCTATATAGATAGATGTGTTGGGAACTCTAAATGAAACACGGTTTGTGCTAGCTCTTTGAAAATTGATAAAATAAAGTAGTTTTAGGTTCTGTCTCTATGGTTTGTATCCTCTTAAGGCAGCCCTAACTGGAGACTGCCTAAATACACTTTCATGGGAAACGTGTGCCAAGCGTCCAAAAGTACTGGTTTTCTGAAATCTCGGCAAACATTTTTTCACCCAATCTGGATGATTCTCTGTGGTAGTGATCAGTTCACTAAGCCCACTTGGCTGCCCAATTTTCACTCTTCTAGGTTGAAGCGTTCGTTTCCAGTAAGAGTTTGAATTTTTAGGTTTCACTCTGTTTTCTCCTATATAGATAGATGTGTTGGGAACTCTAAATGAAACACGGTTTGTGCTAGCTTTTGAAAATTGACAAAATAAAGTAGTTCTAAGTTCTGTCTCAAAGGTTGTTTCCTCTTGAAGCAGCCCTAAGCAGAGCCTGCCTAAAGATATTTTCATTGGAAAGGTGTGCCAAGCGTCCAAAAGTACTGGTATTCTGAAATCTCGGCAAACATTTTTTCACCCAATCTGGATGATTCTCTGTGGTAATTATCAGTTCACTAAGTCCACTTGGCTGCCCAATTTTCACTCTTCTAGGTTGAAGTGTTCGTTTCCAGTAAGAGATTGAATTTTTAGTTTTCACTTTGTTTTCTCCTATATAGATAGATGTGTTGGAAACTCTAAATGAAACACGGTTTGTGCTAGCTCTTTGAAAATTGACAAAATAAAGTAGTTCTAAGTTCTGTCTCTAAGGTTTGTTTCCTCTTGAAGCAGCCCTAAGCAGAGCCTGCCTAAAGACATTTTCATTGGAAAGGTGTGCCAAGCGTCCAAAAGTACTGGTTTTCTGAAATCTCGGCAAACCTTTTTTCACCCAATCTTGATGAGACATTGTGGTAGTGATCAGTTCACTAAGTCCACTTGGCTGCCCAATTTTCACTCTTCTAGGTTGAAGCGTTCGATTCCAGTAAGAGTTTGAATTTTTAGGTTTCACTCTGTTTTCTCCTATATAGATAGATGTGTTGGGAACTCTAAATGAAACACGGTTTGTGCTAGCTCTTTGAAAACTGACAAAATAAAGTAGTTTTAGGTTCTGTCTCTATGGTTTGTTTCCTCTTAAGGCAGCCCTAACTGGAGACTGCCTAAATACACTTTCATTGGAAACGTGTGCCAAGCGTCCAAAAGTACTGGTTTTCTGAAACCTCGGCAAACATTTTTTCACCCATTCTGGATGATTCTCTGTGGTACTGATCAGTTCACTAAGCCCACTTGGCTGCCCAATTTTCACTCTTCTAGGTTGAAGCGTTCGTTTCCAGTAAGAGTTTGAATTTTTAGGTTTCACTCTGTTTTCTCCTATATAGATAGATGTGTTGGGAACTCTTAATGAAACACGGTTTGTGCTAGCTCTTTGAAAATTGACAAAATAAAGTAGTTTTAGGTTCTGTCTCTATGGTTTGTTTCCTCTTGAAGCAGTCCTAACTGGAGACTCCCTAAATACACTTTCATTGGAAACGTGTGCCAAGCGTCCAAAAGTACTGGTTTTCGGAAATCTCGGCAAACATTTTTTCACCCAATCTGGATGAGTCTCTGTGGTAATGGTCAGTTCACTAAGTCCACTTGGCTGCCCAATTTTCACTCTTCTAGGTTGAAGCGTTCGTTTCCAGTAAGAGTTTGAATTTTTAGGTTTCACTCTGTTTTCTCCTATATAGATAGATGTGTTGGGAACTCTAAATGAAACACGGTTTGTGCTAGCTCTATGAAAATTGATAAAATAAAGTAGTTTTAGGTTCTGTCTCTATGGTTTGTATCCTCTTAAGGCAGCCCTAACTGGAGACTGCCTAAATAAACTTTCATTGGAAACGTGTGCCAAGCGTCCAAAAGTACTGGTTTTCTGAAATCTCGGCAAACATTTTTTCACCCAATCTGGATGATTCTCTGTGGTAGTGATCAGTTCACTAAGCCCACTTGGCTGCCCAATTTTCACTCTTCTAGGTTGAAGCGTTCGTTTCCAGTAAGAGTTTGAATTTTTAGGTTTCACTCTGTTTTCTCCTATATAGATAGATGTGTTGGGAACTCTAAATGAAACACGGTTTGTGCTAGCTCTTTGAAAATTGACAAAATAAAGTAGTTCTAAGTTCTGTCTCAAAGGTTGTTTCCTCTTGAAGCAGCCCTAAGCAGAGCCTGCCTAAAGACATTTTCATTGGAAAGGTGTGCCAAGCGTCCAAAAGTACTGGTTTTCTGAAATCTCGGCAAACCTTTTTTCACCCAATCTTGATGAGACATTGTGGTAGTGATCAGTTCACTAAGTCCACTTGGCTGCCCAATTGTCACTCTTCTAGGTTGAAGCGTTCGATTCCAGTAAGAGTTTATATTTTTAGGTTTCACTCTGTTTTCTCCTATATAGATAGATGTGTTGGGAACTCTAAATGAAACACGGTTTGTGCTAGCTCTTTGAAAATTGACAAAATAAAGTAGTTTTAGGTTCTGTCTCTATGGTTTGTTTCCTCTTAAGGCAGCCCTAACTGGAGACTGCCTAAATACACTTTCATTGGAAACGTGTGCCAAGCGTCCAAAAGTACTGGTTTTCTGAAATCTCGGCAAACATTTTTTCACCCAATCTGGATGATTCTCTGTGGTACTGATCAGTTCACTAAGCCCACTTGGCTGCCCAATTTTCACTCTTCTAGGTTGAAGCGTTCCTTTCCAGTAAGAGTTTGAATTTTTAGGTTTCACTCTGTTTTCTCCTATATAGATAGATGTGTTGGGAACTCTTAATGAAACACGGTTTGTGCTAGCTCTTTGAAAATTGACAAAATAAAGTAGTTTTAGGTTCTGTCTCTATGGTTTGTTTCCTCTTGAAGCAGTCCTAACTGGAGACTGCCTAAATACACTTTCATTGGAAACGTGTGCCAAGCGTCCAAAAGTACTGGTTTTCGGAAATCTCGGCTAACCTTTTTTCACCCAATCTGGATGAGACATTGTGGTAGTGATCAGTTCACTAAGTCCACTTGGCTGCCCAATTTTCACTCTTCTAGGTTGAAGCGTTCGTTTCCAGTAAGAGTTTGAATTTTTAGGTTTCACTCTGTTTTCTCCTATATAGATAGATGTGTTGGGAACTCTAAATGAAACACGGTTTGTGCTAGCTCTTTGAAAATTGACAAAATAAAGTAGTTCTAAGTTCTGTCTCTAAGGTTGTTTCCTCTTGAAGCAGCCCTAAGCAGAGACTGCCTAAAGACATTTTCATTGCAAAGGTGTGGCCAGCGTCCAAAAGTACTGGTTTTCTGAAATCTCGGCAAACATTTTTTCACCCAATCTGGATGAGACTCTGTGGTAATGATCAGTTCACTAAGTCCACTTGGCTGCCCAATTTTCACTCTTCTAGGTTGAAGCGTTCGTTTCCAGTAAGAGTTTGAATTTTTAGGTTTCACTCTGTTTTCTCCTATATAGATAGATGTGTTGGGAACTCTAAATGAAACACGGTTTGTGCTAGCTCTTTGAAAATTGACAAAATAAAGTAGTTTTAGGTTCTGTCTCTATGGTTTGTTTCCTCTTAAGGCAGCCCTAACTGGAGACTGCCTAAATACACTTTCATTGGAAACGTGTGCCAAGCGTCCAAAAGTACTGGTTTTCGGAAATCTCAGCTAACCTTTTTTCACCCCATCTTGATGAGACATTGTGGTAGTGATCAGTTCACTAAGTCCACTTGGCTGCCCAATTTTCACTCTTCTAGGTTGAAGCGTTCGTTTCCAGTAAGAGTTTGAATTTTTAGGTTTCACTCTGTTTTCTCCTATATAGATAGATGTGTTGGGAACTCTAAATGAAACACGGTTTGTGCTAGCTCTTTGAAAATTGACAAAATAAAGTAGTTCTAAGTTCTGTCTCTAAGGTTGTTTCCTCTTGAAGCAGCCCTAAGCAGAGACTGACTAAAGACATTTTCATTGCAAAGGTGTGGCCAGCGTCCAAAAGTACTGGTTTTCTGAAATCTCGGCAAACATTTTTTCACCCAATCTGGATGATTCTCTGTGGTAATGATCAGTTCCCTAAGTCCACTTGGCTGCCCAATTTTCACTCTTCTAGGTTGAAGCGTTCGTTTCCAGTAAGAGTTTGAATTTTTAGGTTTCACTCTGTTTTCTCCTATATAGATAGATGTGTTGGGAACTCTAAATGAAACACGGTTTGTGCTAGCTCTTTGAAAATTGATAAAATAAAGTAGTTTTAGGTTCTGTCTCTATGGTTTGTATCCTCTTAAGGCAGCCCTAACTGGAGACTGCCTAAATACACTTTCATGGGAAACGTGTGCCAAGCGTCCAAAAGTACTGGTTTTCTGAAATCTCGGCAAACATTTTTTCACCCAATCTGGATGATTCTCTGTGGTAGTGATCAGTTCACTAAGCCCACTTGGCTGCCCAATTTTCACTCTTCTAGGTTGAAGCGTTCGTTTCCAGTAAGAGTTTGAATTTTTAGGTTTCACTCTGTTTTCTCCTATATAGATAGATGTGTTGGGAACTCTAAATGAAACACGGTTTGTGCTAGCTTTTGAAAATTGACAAAATAAAGTAGTTCTAAGTTCTGTCTCAAAGGTTGTTTCCTCTTGAAGCAGCCCTAAGCAGAGCCTGCCTAAAGACATTTTCATTGGAAAGGTGTGCCAAGCGTCCAAAAGTACTTGTATTCTGAAATCTCGGCAAACATTTTTTCACCCAATCTGGATGATTCTCTGTGGTAATTATCAGTTCACTAAGTCCACTTGGCTGCCCAATTTTCACTCTTCTAGGTTGAAGTGTTCGTTTCCAGTAAGAGATTGAATTTTTAGTTTTCACTTTGTTTTCTCCTATATAGATAGATGTGTTGGAAACTCTAAATGAAACACGGTTTGTGCTAGCTCTTTGAAAATTGACAAAATAAAGTAGTTCTAAGTTCTGTCTCTAAGGTTTGTTTCCTCTTGAAGCAGCCCTAAGCAGAGCCTGCCTAAAGACATTTTCATTGGAAAGGTGTGCGAAGCGTCCAAAAGTACTGGTTTTCTGAAATCTCGGCAAACCTTTTTTCACACAATCTTGATGAGACATTGTGGTAGTGATCAGTTCACTAAGTCCACTTGGCTGCCCAATTTTCACTCTTCTAGGTTGAAGCGTTCGATTCCAGTAAGAGTTTGAATTTTTAGGTTTCACTCTGTTTTCTCCTATATAGATAGATGTGTTGGGAACTCTAAATGAAACACGGTTTGTGCTAGCTCTTTGAAAACTGACAAAATAAAGTAGTTTTAGGTTCTGTCTCTATGGTTTGTTTCCTCTTAAGGCAGCCCTAACTGGAGACTGCCTAAATACACTTTCATTGGAAACGTGTGCCAAGCGTCCAAAAGTACTGGTTTTCTGAAACCTCGGCAAACATTTTTTCACCCATTCTGGATGATTCTCTGTGGTACTGATCAGTTCACTAAGCCCACTTGGCTGCCCAATTTTCACTCTTCTAGGTTGAAGCGTTCGTTTCCAGTAAGAGTTTGAATTTTTAGGTTTCACTCTGTTTTCTCCTATATAGATAGATGTGTTGGGAACTCTTAATGAAACACGGTTTGTGCTAGCTCTTTGAAAATTGACAAAATAAAGTAGTTTTAGGTTCTGTCTCTATGGTTTGTTTCCTCTTGAAGCAGTCCTAACTGGAGACTCCCTAAATACACTTTCATTGGAAACGTGTGCCAAGCGTCCAAAAGTACTGGTTTTCGGAAATCTCGGCAAACATTTTTTCACCCAATCTGGATGAGTCTCTGTGGTAATGGTCAGTTCACTAAGTCCACTTGGCTGCCCAATTTTCACTCTTCTAGGTTGAAGCGTTCGTTTCCAGTAAGAGTTTGAATTTTTAGGTTTCACTCTGTTTTCTCCTATATAGATAGATGTGTTGGGAACTCTAAATGAAACACGGTTTGTGCTAGCTCTTTGAAAATTGATAAAATAAAGTAGTTTTAGGTTCTGTCTCTATGGTTTGTATCCTCTTAAGGCAGCCCTAACTGGAGACTGCCTAAATAAACTTTCATTGGAAACGTGTGCCAAGCGTCCAAAAGTACTGGTTTTCTGAAATCTCGGCAAACATTTTTTCACCCAATCTGGATGATTCTCTGTGGTAGTGATCAGTTCACTAAGCCCACTTGGCTGCCCAATTTTCACTGTTCTAGGTTGAAGCGTTCGTTTCCAGTAAGAGTTTGAATTTTTAGGTTTCACTCTGTTTTCTCCTATATAGATAGATGTGTTGGGAACTCTAAATGAAACACGGTTTGTGCTAGCTCTTTGAAAATTGACAAAATAAAGTAGTTCTAAGTTCTGTCTCAAAGGTTGTTTCCTCTTGAAGCAGCCCTAAGCAGAGCCTGCCTAAAGACATTTTCATTGGAAAGGTGTGCCAAGCGTCCAAAAGTACTGGTTTTCTGAAATCTCGGCAAACCTTTTTTCACCCAATCTTGATGAGACATTGTGGTAGTGATCAGTTCACTAAGTCCACTTGGCTGCCCAATTGTCACTCTTCTAGGTTGAAGCGTTCGATTCCAGTAAGAGTTTATATTTTTAGGTTTCACTCTGTTTTCTCCTATATAGATAGATGTGTTGGGAACTCTAAATGAAACACGGTTTGTGCTAGCTCTTTGAAAATTGACAAAATAAAGTAGTTTTAGGTTCTGTCTCTATGGTTTGTTTCCTCTTAAGCAGCCCTAACTGGAGACTGCCTAAATACACTTTCATTGGAAACGTGTGCCAAGCGTCCAAAAGTACTGGTTTTCTGAAATCTCGGCAAACATTTTTTCACCCAATCTGGATGATTCTCTGTGGTACTGATCAGTTCACTAAGCCCACTTGGCTGCCCAATTTTCACTCTTCTAGGTTGAAGCGTTCGTTTCCAGTAAGAGTTTGAATTTTTAGGTTTCACTCTGTTTTCTCCTATATAGATAGATGTGTTGGGAACTCTTAATGAAACACGGTTTGTGCTAGCTCTTTGAAAATTGACAAAATAAAGTAGTTTTAGGTTCTGTCTCTATGGTTTGTTTCCTCTTGAAGCAGTCCTAACTGGAGACTGCCTAAATACACTTTCATTGGAAACGTGTGCCAAGCGTCCAAAAGTACTGGTTTTCGGAAATCTCGGCTAACCTTTTTTCACCCAATCTGGATGAGACATTGTGGTAGTGATCAGTTCACTAAGTCCACTTGGCTGCCCAATTTTCACTCTTCTAGGTTGAAGCGTTCGTTTCCAGTAAGAGTTTGAATTTTTAGGTTTCACTCTGTTTTCTCCTATATAGATAGATGTGTTGGGAACTCTAAATGAAACACGGTTTGTGCTAGCTCTTTGAAAATTGACAAAATAAAGTAGTTCTAAGTTCTGTCTCTAAGGTTGTTTCCTCTTGAAGCAGCCCTAAGCAGAGACTGCCTAAAGACATTTTCATTGCAAAGGTGTGGCCAGCGTCCAAAAGTACTGGTTTTCTGAAATCTCGGCAAACATTTTTCACCCAATCTGGATGAGACTCTGTGGTAATGATCAGTTCACTAAGTCACTTGGCTGCCCAATTTTCACTCTTCTAGGTTGAAGCGTTCGTTTCCAGTAAGAGTTTGAATTTTTAGGTTTCACTCTGTTTTCTCCTATATAGATAGATGTGTTGGGAACTCTAAATGAAACACGGTTTGTGCTAGCTCTTTGAAAATTGATAAAATAAAGTAGTTTTAGGTTCTGTCTCTATGGTTTGTATCCTCTTAAGGCAGCCTAACTGGAGACTGCCTAAATACACTTTGATTGGAAACGTGTGCCAAGCGTCCAAAAGTACTGGTTTTCTGAAATTTCGGCAAACATTTTTTCACCCAATCTGGATGATTCTCTGTGGTAGTGATCAGTTCACTAAGCCCACTTGGCTGCCCAATTTTCACTCTTCTAGGTTGAAGCGTTCGTTTCCAGTAAGAGTTTGAATTTTTAGGTTTCACTCTGTTTTCTCCTATATAGATAGATGTGTTGGGAACTCTAAATGAAACACGGTTTGTGCTAGCTCTTGAAAATTGACAAAATAAAGTAGTTCTAAGTTCTGTCTCAAAGGTTGTTTCCTCTTGAAGCAGCCCTAAGCAGAGCCTTCCTAAAGACATTTTCATTGGAAAGGTGTGCCAAGCGTCCAAAAGTACTGGTTTTCTGAAATCTCGGCAAACCTTTTTTCACCCAATCTTGATGAGACATTGTGGTAGTGATCAGTTCACTAAGTCCACTTGGCAGCCCAATTTTCACTCTTCTAGGTTGAAGCGTTCGTTTCCAGTAAGAGTTTGAATTTTTAGGTTTCACTCTGTTTTCTCCTATATAGATAGATGTGTTGGGAACTCTTAATGAAACACGGTTTGTGCTAGCTCTTTGAAAATTGACAAAATAAAGTAGTTTTAGGTTCTGTCTCTATGGTTTGTTTCCTCTTGAAGCAGTCCTAACTGGAGACTGCCTAAATACACTTTCATTGGAAACGTGTGCCAAGCGTCCAAAAGTACTGGTTTTCGGAAATCTCGGCTAACCTTTTTTTCACCCAATCTTGATGAGACATTGTGGTAGTGATCAGTTCACTAAGTCCACTTGGCTGCCCAATTTTCACTCTTCTAGGTTGAAGCGTTCGTTTCCAGTAAGAGTTTGAATTTTTAGGTTTCACTCTGTTTTCTCCTATATAGATAGATGTGTTGGGAACTCTAAATGAAACACGGTTTGTGCTAGCTCTTTGAAAATTGACAAAATAAAGTAGTTCTAAGTTCTGTCTCTAAGGTTGTTTCCTCTTGAAGCAGCCCTAAGCAGAGACTGCCTAAAGACATTTTCATTGCAAAGGTGTGGCCAGCGTCCAAAAGTACTGGTTTTCTGAAATCTCGGCAAACATTTTTTCACCCAATCTAGATGATACTCTGTGGTAATGATCAGTTCACTAAGTCCACTTGGCTGCCCAATTTTCACTCTTCTAGGTTGAAGCGTTCGTTTCCAGTAAGAGTTTGAATTTTTAGGTTTCACTCTGTTTTCTCCTATATAGATAGATGTGTTGGGAACTCTAAATGAAACACGGTTTGTGCTAGCTCTTTGAAAATTGATAAAATAAAGTAGTTTTAGGTTCTGTCTCTATGGTTTGTATCCTCTTAAGGCAGCCCTAACTGGAGACTGCCTAAATACACTTTCATTGGAAACGTGTGCCAAGCGTCCAAAAGTACTGGTTTTCTGAAATTTCGGCAAACATTTTTTCACCCAATCTGGATGATTCTCTGTGGTAGTGATCAGTTCACTAAGCCCAATTGGCTGCCCAATTTCACTCTTCTAGGTTGAAGCGTTCGTTTCCAGTAAGAGTATGAATTTTTAGGTTTCACTCTGTTTTCTCCTATATAGATAGATGTGTTGGGAACTCTAAATGAAACACGGTTTGTGCTAGCTCTATGAATATTGACAAAATAAAGTAGTTCTAAGTTCTGTCTCAAAGGTTGTTTCCTCTTGAAGCAGCCCTAAGCAGAGCCTTCCTAAAGACATTTTCATTGGAAAGGTGTGCCAAGCGTCAAAAGTACTGGTTTTCTGAAATCTCGGCAAACCTTTTTTCACCCAATCTTGATGAGACATTGTGGTAGTGATCAGTTCACTAAGTCCACTTGGCAGCCCAATTTTCACTCTTCTAGGTTGAAGCGTTCGTTTCCAATAAGAGTTTGAATTTTTAGGTTTCACTCTGTTTTCTCCTATATAGATAGATGTGTTGGGAACTCTAAATGAAACACGGTTTGTGCTAGCTCTTTGAAAATTGACAAAATAAAGTAGTTCTAAGTTCTGTCTCTAAGGTTTGTTTCCTCTTGAAGCAGCCCTAAGCAGAGACTGCCTAAAGACATTTTCATTGGAAAGGTGTGCCAAGCGTCAAAAGTACTGGTTTTCTGAAATCTCGGCAAACATTTTTTCACCCAATCTAGATGATTCTCTGTGGTAGTGACCAGTTCTCTAAGCCCACTTGGCTGCCCAATTTTCACTCTTCTAAGTTGAAGCGTTCGTTTCCAGTAAGAGTTTGAATTTTTAGGTTTCACTGTGTTTTCTCCTATATAGATCGATGTGTTTGAACTCTAAATGAAACACGGTTTGTGCTAGCTCTTTGAAAATTGACAAAATAAAGTAGTTTTAGGTTCTGTCTCTATGGTTTGTTTCCTCTGGAAGCAGCCCTAACTGGAGACTGCCTAAATACACTTTCATTGAAACGTGTGCCAAGCGTCCAAAAGTACTGGTTTTCTGAAATCTCGGCAAACATTTTTCACCGAATCTGGATGATTCTCTGTGGTAGTGATCAGTTCACTAAGCCCACTTGGCTGCCCAATTTTCACTCTTCTAGGTTGAAGCGTACGTTTCCAGTAAGAGTTTGAATTTTTAGGTTTCACTCTGTTTTCTCCTATATAGATAGATGTGTTGGGAACTCTAAATGAAACACGGTTTGTGCTAGCTCTTTGAAAATTGACAAAATAAAGTAGTTCTAAGTTATGTCTCACAGGTTGTTTCCTCTTGAAGCAGCCCTAAGCAGAGCCTGCCTAAAGACATTTTCATTGGAAAGGTGTGCCAAGCGTCCAAAAGTACTGGTTTTCTGAAATGTCGGCAAACCTTTTTTCACCCAATCTTGATGAGACATTGTGGTAGTGATCAGTTCACTAAGTCCACTTGGCTGCCCAATTTTCACTCTTCTAGGTTGAAGCGTTCGATTCCAGTAAGAGTTTGAATTTTTAGGTTTCACTCTGTTTTCTCCTATATAGATAGATGTGTTGGGAACTCTAAATGAAACACGGTTTGTGCTAGCTCTTTGAAAATTGACAAAATAAAGTAGTTTTAGGTTCTGTCTCTATGGTTTGTTTCCTCTTAAGGCAGCCCTAACTGGAGACTGCCTAAATACACTTTCATTGGAAACGTGTGCCAAGCGTCCAAAAGTACTGGTTTTCTGAAATCTCGGCAAACATTTTTCACCCAATCTGGATGATTCTCTGTGGTACTGATCAGTTCACTAAGCCCACTTGGCTGCCCAATTTTCACTCTTCTAGGTTGAAGCGTTCGTTTCCAGTAAGAGTTTGAATTTTTAGGTTTCACTCTGTTTTCTCCTATATAGATAGATGTGTTGGGAACTCTTAATGAAACACGGTTTGCGCTAGCTCTTTGAAAATTGACAATATAAAGTAGTTTTAGGTTCTGTCTCTATGGTTTGTTTCCTCTTGAAGCAGTCCTAACTGGAGACTGCCTAAATACACTTTCATTGGAAACGTGTGCCAAGCGTCCAAAAGTACTGGTTTTCGGAAATCTCGGCTAACCTTTTTTCACCCAATCATGATGAGACATTGTGGTAGTGATCAGTTCACTAAGTCCACTTGGCTGCCCAATTTTCACTCTTCTAGGTTGAAGCGTTCGTTTCCAGTAAGAGTTTGAATTTTTAGGTTTCACTCTGTTTTCTCCTATATAGATAGATGTGTTGGGAACTCTAAATGAAACACGGTTTGTGCTAGCTCTTTGAAAATTGACAAAATAAAGTAGGTCTAAGTTCTGTCTCTAAGGTTGTTTCCTCTTGAAGCAGCCCTAAGCAGAGACTGCCTAAAGACATTTTCATTGCAAAGGTGTGGCCAGCGTCCAAAAGTACTGGTTTTCTGAAATCTCGGCAAACATTTTTTCACCCAATCTGGATGATTCTCTGTGGTAATGATCAGTTCACTAAGTCCACTTGGCTGCCCAATTTTCACTCTTCTAGGTTGAAGCGTTCGTTTCCAGTAAGAGTTTGAATTTTTAGGTTTCACTCTGTTTTCTCCTATATAGATAGATGTGTTGGGAACTCTAAATGAAACACGGTTTGTGCTAGCTCTTTGAAAATTGATAAAATAAAGTAGTTTTAGGTTCTGTCTCTATGGTTTGTATCCTCTTAAGGCAGCCCTAACTGGAGACTGCCTAAATACACTTTCATTGGAAACGTGTGCCAAGCGTCCAAAAGTACTGGTTTTCTGAAATCTCGGCAAACATTTTTTCACCCAATCTGGATGATTCTCTGTGGTAGTGATCAGTTCACTAAGCCCACTTGGCTGCCCAATTTTCACTCTTCTAGGTTGAAGCGTTCGTTTCCAGTAAGAGTTTGAATTTTTAGGTTTCACTCTGTTTTCTCCTATATAGATAGATGTGTTGGGAACTCTAAATGAAACACGGTTTGTGCTAGCTCTTTGAAAATTGACAAAATAAAGTAGGTCTAAGTTCTGTCTCTAAGGTTGTTTCCTCTTGAAGCAGCCCTAAGCAGAGACTGCCTAAAGACATTTTCATTGCAAAGGTGTGGCCAGCGTCCAAAAGTACTGGTTTTCTGAAATCTCGGCAAACATTTTTTCACCCAATCTGGATGATTCTCTGTGGTAATGATCAGTTCACTAAGTCCACTTGGCTGCCCAATTTTCACTCTTCTAGGTTGAAGCGTTCGTTTCCAGTAAGAGTTTGAATTTTTAGGTTTCACTCTGTTTTCTCCTATATAGATAGATGTGTTGGGAACTCTAAATGAAACACGGTTTGTGCTAGCTCTTTGAAAATTGATAAAATAAAGTAGTTTTAGGTTCTGTCTCTATGGTTTGTATCCTCTTAAGGCAGCCCTAACTGGAGACTGCCTAAATACACTTTCATTGGAAACGTGTGCCAAGCGTCCAAAAGTACTGGTTTTCTGAAATCTCGGCAAACATTTTTTCACCCAATCTGGATGATTCTCTGTGGTAGTGATCAGTTCACTAAGCCCACTTGGCTGCCCAATTTTCACTCTTCTAGGTTGAAGCGTTCGTTTCCAGTAAGAGTTTGAATTTTTAGGTTTCACTCTGTTTTCTCCTATATAGATAGATGTGTTGGGAACTCTAAATGAAACACGGTTTGTGCTAGCTCTTTGAAAATTGACAAAATAAAGTAGTTCTAAGTTCTGTCTCAAAGGTTGTTTCCTCTTGAAGCAGCCCTACGCAGAGCCTGCCTAAAGACATTTTCATTGGAAAGGTGTGCCAAGCGTCCAAAAGTACTGGTTTTCTGAAATCTTGGCAAACCTTTTTTCACCCAATATTGATGAGACATTGTGGTAGTGATCAGTTCACTAAGTCCACTTGGCTGCCCAATTTTCACTCTTCTACGTTGAAGCGTTCGTTTCCAATAAGAATTTGAATTTTTAGGTTTCACTCTGTTTTCTCCTATATAGATAGATATGTTGGGAACTCTAAATGAAACACGGTTTGTGCTAGCTCTTTGAAAATTGACAAAATAAAGTAGTTTAAGTTCTGTCTCTATGGTTTGTTTCCTCTTAAGGCAGCCCTAACTGGAGACTGCCTAAATACACTTTCATGGAAACGTGTGCCAAGCGTCCAAAAGTACTGGTTTTCTGAAATCTCGGCAAACATTTTTTCACCCAATCTGGATGATTCTCTGTGGTAGTGATCAGTTCACTAAGCCCACTTGGCTGCCCAATTTTCACTCTTCTAGGTTGAAGCGTTCGTTTCCAGTAAGAGTTTGAATTTTTAGGTTTCACTCTGTTTTCTCCTATATAGATAGATGTGTTGGGAACTCTAAATGAAACACGGTTTGTGCTAGCTCTTTGAAAATTGACAAAATAAATTAGTTTTAGGTTCTGTCTCTATGGTTTGTTTCGTCTTGAAGCAGCCCTAACTGGAGACTGCCTAAATACACTTTCATTGGAAACGTGTGCCAAGCGTCCAAAAGTACTGGTATTCTGAAATCTCGGCAAACATTTTTTCACCCAATCTGGATGATTCTCTGTGGTAATTATCAGTTCACTAAGTCCACTTGGCTGCCCAATTTTCACTCTTCTAGGTTGAAGTGTTCGTTTCCAGTAAGAGATTGAATTTTTAGGTTTCACTTTGTTTTCTCCTATATAGATAGATGTGTTGGAAACTCTAAATGAAACACGGTTTGTGCTAGCTCTTTGAAAATTGACAAAATAAAGTAGTTCTAAGTTCTGTCTCTAAGGTTTGTTTCCTCTTGAAGCAGCCCTAAGCAGAGCCTGCCTAAAGACATTTTCATTGGAAAGGTGTGCCAAGCGTCCAAAAGTACTGGTTTTCTGAAATCTCGGCAAACCTTTTTTCACCCAATCTTGATGAGACATTGTTGTAGTGATCAGTTCACTAAGTCCACTTGGCTGCCCAATTTTCACTCTTCTAGGTTGAAGCGTTCGATTCCAGTAAGAGTTTGAATTTTTAGGTTTCACTCTGTTTTCTCCTATATAGATAGATGTGTTGGGAACTCTAAATGAAACACGGTTTGTGCTAGCTCTTTGAAAATTGACAAAATAAAGTAGTTTTAGGTTCTGTCTCTATGGTTTGTTTCCTCTTAAGGCAGCCCTAACTGGAGACTGCCTAAATACACTTTCATTGGAAACGTGTGCCAAGCGTCCAAAAGTACTGGTTTTCTGAAATCTCGGCAAACATTTTTTCACCCAATCTGGATGATTCTCTGTGGTACTGATCAGTTCACTAAGCCCACTTGGCTGCCCAATTTTCACTCTTCTAGGTTGAAGCGTTCGTTTCCAGTAAGAGTTTGAATTTTTAGGTTTCACTCTGTTTTTTCCTATATAGATAGATGTGTTGGGAACACTTAATGAATCACGGTTTGTGCTAGCTCTTTGAAAATTGACAAAATAAAGTAGTTTTAGGTTCTGTCTCTATGGTTTGTTTCCTCTTGAAGCAGTCCTAACTGGAGACTGCCTAAATACACTTTCATTGGAAACGTGTGCCAAGCGTCCAAAAGTACTGGTTTTCGGAAATCTCGGCTAACCTTTTTTCACCCAATCTGGATGAGACATTGTGGTAGTGATCAGTTCACTAAGTCCACTTGGCTGCCCAATTTTCACTCTTCTAGGTTGAAGCGTTCGTTTCCAGTAAGAGTTTGAATTTTTAGGTTTCACTCTGTTTTCTCCTATATAGATAGATGTGTTGGGAACTCTAAATGAAACACGGTTTGTGCTAGCTCTTTGAAAATTGACAAAATAAAGTAGTTCTAAGTTCTGTCTCTAAGGTTGTTTCCTCTTGAAGCAGCCCTAAGCAGAGACTGCCTAAAGACATTTTCATTGCAAAGGTGTGGCCAGCGTCCAAAAGTACTGGTTTTCTGAAATCTCGGCAAACATTTTTTTAACCCAATCTGGATGATTCTCTGTGGTAATGATCAGTTCACTAAGTCCACTTGGCTGCCCAATTTTCACTCTTCTAGCTTGAAGCGTTCGTTTCCAGTAAGAGTTTGAATTTTTAGGTTTCACTCTGTTTTCTCCTATATAGATAGATGTGTTGGGAACTCTAAATGAAACACGGTTTGTGCTAGCTCTTTGAAAATTGATAAAATAAAGTAGTTTTAGGTTCTGTCTCTATGGTTTGTTTCCTCTTAAGGCAGCCCTAACTGGAGACTGCCTAAATACACTTTCATTGGAAACGTGTGCCAAGCGTCCAAAAGTACTGGTTTTCTGAAATCTCGGCAAACATTTTTTCAACCAATCTGGATGATTCTCTGTGGTAGTGATCAGTTCACTAAGCCCACTTGGCTGCCCAATTTTCAATCTTCTAGGTTGAAGCATTCGTTTCCAGTAAGAGTTTGAATTTTTAGGTTTCACTCTGTTTTCTCCTATATAGATAGATGTGTTGGGAACTCTAAATGAAACACGGTTTGTGCTAGCTCTTTGAAAATTGACAAAATAAAGTAGTTCTAAGTTCTGTCTCAAAGGTTGTTTCCTCTTGAAGCAGCCCTAAGCAGAGCCTGCCTAAAGACATTTTCATTGGAAAGGTGTGCCAAGCGTCCAAAAGTACTGGTTTTCTGAAATCTCGGCAAACCTTTTTTCACCCAATATTGATGAGACATTGTGGTAGTGATCAGTTCACTAAGTCCACTTGGCTGCCCAATTTTCACTCTTCTAGGTTGAAGCGTTCGTTTCCAATAAGAGTTTGAATTTTTAGGTTTCACTCTGTTTTCTCCTATATAGATAGATGTGTTGGGAACTCTAAATGAAACACGGTTTGTGCTAGCTCTTTGAAAATTGACAAAATAAAGTAGTTCTAAGTTCTGTCTCTAAGGTTTGTTTCCTCTTGAAGCCGCCCTAAGCAGAGACTGCCTAAAGACATTTTCATTGGAAAGGTGTGCCAAGCGTCCAAAAGTACTGGTTTTCTGAAATCTCGGCAAACATTTTTTCACCCAATCTGGATGATTCTCTGTGGTAGTGATCAGTTCACTCAGCCCACTTGGCTGCCCAATTTTCACTCTTCTAGGTTGAAGCGTTCGTTTCCAGTAAGAGTTTGAATTTTTAGGTTTCACTCTGTTTTCTCCTGTATAGATAGATGTGTTGGGAACTCTAAATGAAACACGGTTTGTGCTAGCTCTTTGAAAATTGACAAAATAAATTAGTTTTAGGTTCTGTCTCTATGGTTTGTTTCCTCTTGAAGCAGCCCTAACTGGAGACTGCCTAAATACACTTTCATTGGAAACGTGTGCCAAGCGTCCAAAAGTACTGGTATTCTGAAATCTCGGCAAACATTTTTTCACCCAATCTGGATGATTCTCTGTGGTAATTATCAGTTCACTGAGTCCACTTGGCTGCCCAATTTTCACTCTTCTAGGTTGAAGTGTTCGTTTCCAGTAAGAGATTGAATTTTTAGGTTTCACTCTGTTTTCTCCTATATAGATAGATGTGTTGGGAACTCTAAATGAAACACGGTTTGTGCTAGCTCTTTGAAAATTGACAAAATAAAGTAGTTCTAAGTTCTGTCTCAAAGGTTGTTTCCTCTTGAAGCAGCCCTAAGCAGAGCCTGCCTAAAGACATTTTCATTGGAAAGGTGTGCCAAGCGTCCAAAAGTACTGGTTTTCTGAAATCTCGGCAAACCTTTTTTCACCCAATATTGATGAGACATTGTGGTAGTGATCAGGTCACTAAGTCCACTTGGCTGCCCAATTTTCACTCTTCTAGGTTGAAGCGTTCGTTTCCAATAAGAGTTTGAATTTTTAGGTTTCACTCTGTTTTCTCCTATATAGATAGATGTGTTGGGAACTCTAAATGAAACACGGTTTGTGCTAGCTCTTTGAAAATTGACAAAATAAAGTAGGTCTAAGTTCTGTCTCTAAGGTTTGTTTCCTCTTGAAGCAGCCCTAAGCAGAGCCTGCCTAAAGACATTTTCATTGGAAAGGTGTGCCAAGCGTCCAAAAGTACTGGTTTTCTGAAATCTCGGCAAACCTTTTTTCACCCAATCTTGATGAGACATTGTGGTAGTGATCAGTTCACTAAGTCCACTTGGCTGCCCAATTTTCACTCTTCTAGGTTGAAGCGTTCGATTCCAGTAAGTGTTTGAATTTTTAGGTTTCACTCTGTTTTCTCCTATATAGATAGATGTGTTGGGAACTCTAAATGAAACACGGTTTGTGCTAGCTCTTTGAAAATTGACAAAATAAAGTAGTTTTAGGTTCTGTCTCTATGGTTTGTTTTCTCTTAAGGCAGCCCTAACTGGAGACTGATTAAATACACTTTCATTGGAAACGTGTGCCAAGCGTCCAAAAGTACTGGTTTTCTGAAATCTCGGCAAACATTTTTTCACCCAATCTGGATGATTCTCTGTGGTACTGATCAGTTCACTAAGCGCACTTGGCTGCCCAATTTTCACTCTTCTAGGTTGAAGCGTTCGTTTCCAGTAAGAGTTTGAATTTTTAGGTTTCACTCTGTTTTCTCCTATATAGATAGATGTGTTGGGAACTCTTAATGAAACACGGTTTGTGCTAGTTCTTTGAAAATTGACAAAATAAAGTAGTTTTAGGTTCTGTCTCTATGGTTTGTTTCCTCTTGAAGCAGTCCTAACTGGAGACTGCCTAAATACACTCATTGGAAACGTGTGCCAAGCGTCCAAAAGTACTGGTTTTCGGAAATCTCGGCTAACCTTTTTTCACCCAATCTTGATGAGACATTGTGGTAGTGATCAGTTCACTAAGTCCACTTGGCTGCCCAATTTTCACTCTTCTAGGTTGAAGCGTTCGTTTCCAGTAAGAGTTTGAATTTTTAGGTTTCACTCTGTTTTCTCCTATATAGATAGATGTGTTGGGAACTCTAAATGAAACACGGTTTGTGCTAGCTCTTTGAAAATTGACAAAATAAAGTAGTTCTAAGTTCTGTCTCTAAGGTTGTTTCCTCTTGAAGCAGCCCTAAGCAGAGACTGCCTAAAGACATTTTCATTGCAAAGGTGTGGCCAGCGTCCAAAAGTACTGGTTTTCTGAAATCTCGGCAAACATTTTTTCACCCAATCTGGATGATTCTCTGTGGTAATGATCAGTTCACTAAGTCCACTTGGCTGCCCAATTTTCACTCTTCTAGGTTGAAGCGTTCGTTTCCAGTAAGAGTTTGAATTTTTAGGTTTCACTCTGTTTTCTCCTATATAGATAGATGTGTTGGGAACTCTAAATGAAACACGGTTTGTGCTAGCTCTTTGAAAATTGATAAAATAAAGTAGTTTTAGGTTCTGTCTCTATGGTTTGTTTCCTCTTAAGGCAGCCCTAACTGGAGACTGCCTAAATACACTTTCATTGGAAACGTGTGCCAAGCGTCCAAAAGTACTGGTTTTCTGAAATCTCGGCAAACATTTTTTCACCCAATCTGGATGATTCTCTGTGGTAGTGATCAGTTCACTAAGCCCACTTGGCTGCCCAATTTTCAATCTTCTAGGTTGAAGTGTTCGTTTCCAGTAAGAGTTTGAATTTTTAGGTTTCACTCTGTTTTCTCCTATATAGATATATGTGTTGGGAACTCTAAATGAAACACGGTTTGTGCTAGCTCCTTGAAAATTGACAAAATAAAGTAGTTCTAAGTTCTGTCTCAAAGGTTGTTTCCTCTTGAAGCAGCCCTAAGCAGAGCCTGCCTAAAGACATTTTCATTGGAAAGGTGTGCCAAGCGTCCAAAAGTACTGGTTTTCTGAAATCTCGGCAAACCTTTTTTCACCCAATATTGATGAGACATTGTGGTAGTGATCAGTTCACTAAGTCCACTTGGCTGCCCAATTTTCACTCTTCTAGGTTGAAGCGTTCGTTTCCAATAAGAGTTTGAATTTTTAGGTTTCACTCTGTTTTCTCCTATATAGATAGATGTGTTGGGAACTCTAAATGAAACACGGTTTGTGCTAGCTCTTTGAAAATTGACAAAATAAAGTAGGTCTAAGTTCTGTCTCTAAGGTTTGTTTCCTCTTGAAGCAGCCCTAAGCAGAGCCTGCCTAAAGACATTTTCATTGGAAAGGTGTGCCAAGCGTCCAAAAGTACTGGTTTTCTGAAATCTCGGCAACCTTTTTTCACCCAATCTTGATGAGACATTGTGGTAGTGATCAGTTCACTAAGTCCACTTGGCTGCCCAATTTTCACTCTTCTAGGTTGAAGCGTTCGATTCCAGTAAGTGTTTGAATTTTTAGGTTTCACTCTGTTTTCTCCTATATAGATAGATGTGTTGGGAACTCTAAATGAAACACGGTTTGTGCTAGCTCTTTGAAAATTGACAAAATAAAGTAGTTTTAGGTTCTGTCTCTATGGTTTGTTTCCTCTTAAGGCAGCCCTAACTGGAGACTGCCTAAATACACTTTCATTGGAAACGTGTGCCAAGCGTCCAAAAGTACTGGTTTTCTGAAATCTCGGCAAACATTTTTTCACCCAATCTGGATGATTCTCTGTGGTACTGATCAGTTCACTAAGCGCACTTGGCTGCCCAATTTTCACTCTTCTAGGTTGAAGCGTTCGTTTCCAGTAAGAGTTTGAATTTTTAGGTTTCACTCTGTTTTCTCCTATATAGATAGATGTGTTGGGAACTCTTAATGAAACACGGTTTGTGCTAGCTCTTTGAAAATTGACAAAATAAAGTAGTTTTAGGTTCTGTCTCTATGGTTTGTTTCCTCTTGAAGCAGTCCTAACTGGAGACTGCCTCATTGGAAACGTGTGCCAAGCGTCCAAAAGTACTGGTTTTCGGAAATCTCGGCTAACCTTTTTTCACCCAATCTTGATGAGACATTGTGTAGTGATCAGTTCACTAAGTCCACTTGGCTGCCCAATTTTCACTCTTCTAGGTTGAAGCGTTCGTTTCCAGTAAGAGTTTGAATTTTTAGGTTTCACTCTGTTTTCTCCTATATAGATAGATGTGTTGGGAACTCTAAATGAAACACGGTTTGTGCTAGCTCTTTGAAAATTGACAAAATAAAGTAGTTCTAAGTTCTGTCTCTAAGGTTGTTTCCTCTTGAAGCAGCCCTAAGCAGAGACTGCCTAAAGACATTTTCATTGCAAAGGTGTGGCCAGCGTCCAAAAGTACTGGTTTTCTGAAATCTCGGCAAACATTTTTTCACCCAATCTGGATGATTCTCTGTGGTAATGATCAGTTCACTAAGTCCACTTGGCTGCCCAATTTTCACTCTTCTAGGTTGAAGCGTTCGTTTCCAGTAAGAGTTTGAATTTTTAGGTTTCACTCTGTTTTCTCCTATATAGATAGATGTGTTGGGAACTCTAAATGAAACACGGTTTGTGCTAGCTCTTTGAAAATTGATAAAATAAAGTAGTTTTAGGTTCTGTCTCTATGGTTTGTTTCCTCTTAAGGCAGCCCTAACTGGAGACTGCCTAAATACACTTTCATTGGAAACGTGTGCCAAGCGTCCAAAAGTACTGGTTTTCTGAAATCTCGGCAAACATTTTTTCACCCAATCTGGATGATTCTCTGTGGTAGTGATCAGTTCACTAAGCCCACTTGGCTGCCCAATTTTCAATCTTCTAGGTTGAAGTGTTCGTTTCCAGTAAGAGTTTGAATTTTTAGGTTTCACTCTGTTTTCTCCTATATAGATAGATGTGTTGGGAACTCTAAATGAAACACGGTTTGTGCTAGCTCTTTGAAAATTGACAAAATAAAGTAGTTCTAAGTTCTGTCTCAAAGGTTGTTTCCTCTTGAAGCAGCCCTAAGCAGAGCCTGCCTAAAGACATTTTCATTGGAAAGGTGTGCCAAGCGTCCAAAAGTACTGGTTTTCTGAAATCTCGGCAAACCTTTTTTCACCCAATATTGATGAGACATTGTGGTAGTGATCAGTTCACTAAGTCCACTTGGCTGCCCAATTTTCACTCTTCTAGGTTGAAGCGTTCGTTTCCAATAAGAATTTGAATTTTTAGGTTTCACTCTGTTTTCTCCTATATAGATAGATGTGTTGGGAACTCTAAATGAAACACGGTTTGTGCTAGCTCTTTGAAAATTGACAAAATAAAGTAGTTTTAGGTTCTGTCTCTATGGTTTGTTTCCTCTTAAGGCAGCCCTAACTGGAGACTGCCTAAATACACTTTCATTGGAAACGTGTGCCAAGCGTCCAAAAGTACTTGTTTTCTGAAATCTCGGCAAACATTTTTTCACCCAATCTGGATGATTCTCTGTGGTAGTGATCAGTTCACTAAGCCCACTTGGCTGCCCAATTTTCACTCTTCTAGGTTGAAGCGTTCGTTTCCAGTAAGAGTTTGAATTTTTAGGTTTCACTCTGTTTTCTCCTATATAGATAGATGTGTTGGGAACTCTAAATGAAACACGGTTTGTGCTAGCTCTTTGAAAATTGACAAAATAAAGTAGTTTTAGGTTCTGTCTCTATGGTTTGTTTCCTCTTGAAGCAGCCCTAACTGGAGACTGCCTAAATACACTTTCATTGGAAACGTGTGCCAAGCGTCCAAAAGTACTGGTATTCTGAAATCTCGGCAAACATTTTTTCACCCAATCTGGATGATTCTCTGTGGTAATTATCAGTTCACGAAGTCCACTTGGCTGCCCAATTTTCACTCTTCTAGGTTGAAGTGTTCATTTCCAGTAAGAGATTGAATTTTTAGGTTTCACTTTGTTTTCTCCTATATAGATAGATGTGTTGGAAACTCTAAATGAAACACGGTTTGTGCTAGCTCTTTGAAAATTGACAAAATAAAGTAGTTCTAAGTTCTGTCTCTAAGGTTTGTTTCCTCTTGAAGCAGCCCTAAGCAGAGCCTGCCTAAAGACATTTTCATTGGAAAGGTGTGCCAAGCGTCCAAAAGTACTGGTTTTCTGAAATCTCGGCAAACCTTTTTTCACCCAATCTTGATGAGACATTGTGGTAGTGATCAGTTCACTAAGTCCACTTGGCTGCCCAATTTTCACTCTTCTAGGTTGAAGCGTTCGATTCCAGTAAGAGTTTGAATTTTTAGGTTTCACTCTGTTTTCTCCTATATAGATAGATGTGTTGGGAACTCTAAATGAAACACGGTTTGTGCTAGCTCTTTGAAAATTGACAAAATAAAGTAGTTTTAGGTTCTGTCTCTATGGTTTGTTTCCTCTTGAAGCAGTCCTAACTGGAGACTGCCTAAATACACTTTCATTGGAAACGTGTGCCAAGCGTCCAAAAGTACTGGTTTTCGGAAATCTCGGCTAACCTTTTTTCACCCAATCTTGATGAGACATTGTGGTAGTGATCAGTTCACTAAGTCCACTTGGCTGCCCAATTTTCACTCTTCTAGGTTGAAGCGTTCGTTTCCAGTAAGAGTTTGAATTTTTAGGTTTCACTCTGTTTTCTCCTATATAGATAGATGTGTTGGGAACTCTAAATGAAACACGGTTTGTGCTAGCTCTTTGAAAATTGACAAAATAAAGTAGTTCTAAGTTCTGTCTCTAAGGTTGTTTCCTCTTGAAGCAGCCCTAAGCAGAGACTGCCTAAAGACATTTTCATTGCAAAGGTGTGGCCAGCGTCCAAAAGTACTGGTTTTCTGAAATCTCGGCAAACATTTTTTCACCCAATCTGGATGATTCTCTGTGATAATGATCAGTTCACTAAGTCCACTTGGCTGCCCAATTTTCACTCTTCTAGGTTGAAGCGTTCGTTTCCAGTAAGAGTTTGAATTTTTAGGTTTCACTCTGTTTTCTCCTATATAGATAGATGTGTTGGGAACTCTAAATGAAACACGGTTTGTGCTAGCTCTTTGAAAATTGATAAAATAAAGTAGTTTTAGGTTCTGTCTCTATGGTTTGTTTCCTCTTAAGGCAGCCCTAACTGGAGACTGCCTAAATACACTTTCATTGGAAACGTGTGCCAAGCGTCCAAAAGTACTGGTTTTCTGAAATCTCGGCAAACATTTTTTCACCCAATCTGGATGATTCTCTGTGGTAGTGATCAGTTCACTAAGCCCACTTGGCTGCCCAATTTTCACTCTTCTAGGTTGAAGCGTTCGTTTCCAGTAAGAGTTTGAATTTTTAGGTTTCACTCTGTTTTCTCCTATATAGATAGATGTGTTGGGAACTCTAAATGAAACACGGTTTGTGCTAGCTCTTTGAAAATTGACAAAATAAAGTAGTTCTAAGTTCTGTCTCAAAGGTTGTTTCCTCTTGAAGCAGCCCTAAGCAGAGCCTGCCTAAAGACATTTTCATTGGAAAGGTGTGCCAAGCGTCCAAAAGCATTGGTTTTCTGAAATCTCGGCAAACCTTTTTTCACCCAATATTGATGAGACATTGTGGTAGTGATCAGTTCACTAAGTCCACTTGGCTGCCCAATTTTCACTCTTCTAGGTTGAAGCGTTCGTTTCCAATAAGAGTTTGAATTTTTAGGTTTCACTCTGTTTTCTCCTATATAGATAGATGTGTTGGGAACTCTAAATGAAACACGGTTTGTGCTAGCTCTTTGAAAATTGACAAAATAAAGTAGTTCTAAGTTCTGTCTCTAAGGTTTGTTTCCTCTTGAAGAAGCCCTAAGCAGAGACTGCCTAAAGACATTTTCATTGGAAAGGTGTGCCAAGCGTCCAAAAGTACTGGTTTTCTGAAATCTCGGCAAACATTTTTTCACCCAATCTAGATGATTCTCTGTGGTAGTGACCAGTTCTCTAAGCCCACTTGGCTGCCCAATTTTCACTCTTCTAAGTTGAAGCGTTCGTTTCCAGTAAGAGTTTGAATTTTTAGGTTTCACTGTGTTTTCTCCTATATAGATAGATGTGTTTGGAACTCTAAATGAAACAAGGTTTTTGCTAGCTCTTTGAAAATTGACAAAATAAATTAGTTTTAGGTTCTGTCTCTATGGTTTGTTTCCTCTTGAAGCAGCCCTAACTGGAGACTGCCTAAATACACTTTCATTGGAAACGTGTGCCAAGCGTCCAAAAGTACTGGTATTCTGAAATCTCGGCAAACATTTTTTCACCCAATCTGGATGATTCTCTGTGGTAATTATCAGTTCACTAAGTCCACTTGGCTGCCCAATTTTCACTCTTCTAGGTTGAAGTGTTCTTTTCCAGTAAGAGATTGAATTTTTAGGTTTCACTCTGTTTTCTCCTATATAGATAGATGTGTTGGGAACTCTAAATGAAACACGGTTTGTGCTAGCTCTTTGAAAATTGACAAAAAAATGTAGTTCTAAGTTCTGTCTCTAAGGTTGTTTCCTCTTGAAGCAGCCCTAAGCAGAGACTGCCTAAAGACATTCTCATTGGAAAGGTGTGGCCAGCGTCCAAAAGTACTGGTTTTCTGAAATCTCGGCAAACATTTTTTCACCCAATCTGGATGATTCTCTGTGGTAATGATCAGTTCACTAAGTCCACTTGGCTGCCCAATTTTCACTCTTCTAGGTTGAAGCGTTCGTTTCCAGTAAGAGTTTGAATTTTTAGGTTTCACTCTGTTTTCTCCTATATAGATAGATGTGTTGGGAACTCTAAATGAAACACGGTTTGTGCTAGCTCTTTGAAAATTGATAAAATAAAGTAGTTTTAGGTTCTGTCTCTATGGTTTGTTTCCTCTTAAGGCAGCCCTAACTGGAGACTGCCTAAATACACTTTCATTGGAAACGTGTGCCAAGCGTCCAAAAGTACTGGTTTTCTGAAATATCGGCAAACATTTTTTCACCCAATATGGATGATTCTCTGTGGTAGTGATCAGTTCACTAAGCCCACTTGGCTGCCCAATTTTCACTCTTCTAGGTTGAAGCGTTCGTTTCCAGTAAGAGTGTGAATTCTTAGGTTTCACTCTGTTTTCTCCTATATAGATAGATGTGTTGGGAACTCTAAATGAAACACGGTTTGTGCTAGCTCTTTGAAAATTGACAAAATAAAGTAGTTCTAAGTTCTGTCTCAAAGGTTGTTTCCTCTTGAAGCAGCCCTAAGCAGAGCCTGCCTAAAGACGTTTTCATTGGAAAGGTGTGCCAAGCGTCCAAAAGTACTGGTTTTCTGAAATCTCGGCAAACCTTTTTTCACCCAATATTGATGAGACATTGTGGTAGTGATCAGTTCACTAAGTCCACTTGGCTGCCCAATTTTCACTCTTCTAGGTTGAAGCGTTCGTTTCCAATAAGAGTTTGAATTTTTAGGTTTCACTCTGTTTTCTCCTATATAGATAGATGTGTTGGGAACTCTAAATGAAACACGGTTTGTGCTAGCTCTTTGAAAATTGACAAAATAAAGTAGTTCTAAGTTCTGTCTCTAAGGTTTGTTTCCTCTTGAAGCAGCCCTAAGCAGAGACTGCCTAAAGACATTTTCATTGGAAAGGTGTGCCAAGCGTCCAAAAGTACTGGTTTTCTGAAATCTCGGCAAACATTTTTTCACCCAATCTAGATGATTCTCTGTGGTAGTGACCAGTTCTCTAAGCCCACTTGGCTGCCCAATTTTCACTCTTCTAAGTTGAAGCGTTCGTTTCCAGTAAGAGTTTGAATTTTAGGTTTCACTGTGTTTTCTCCTATATAGATAGATGTGTTTGGAACTCTAAATGAAACAAGGTTTGTGCTAGCTCTTTGAAAATTGACAAAATAAATTAGTTTTAGGTTCTGTCTCTATGGTTTGTTTCCTCTTGAAGCAGCCCTAACTGGAGACTGCCTAAATACACTTTCATTGGAAACGTGTGCCAAGCGTCCAAAAGTACTGGTATTCTGAAATCTCGGCAAACATTTTTTCACCCAATCTGGATGATTCTCTGTGGTAATTATCAGTTCACTAAGTCCACTTGGCTGCCCAATTTTCACTCTTCTAGGTTGAAGTGTTCGTTTCCAGTAAGAGATTGAATTTTTAGGTTTCACTCTGTTTTCTCCTATATAGATAGATGTGTTGGGAACTCTAAATGAAACACGGTTTGTGCTAGCTCTTTGAAAATTGACAAAAAAATGTAGTTCTAAGTTCTGTCTCTAAGGTTGTTTCCTCTTGAAGCAGCCCTAAGCAGAGACTGCCTAAAGACATTCTCATTGGAAAGGTGTGGCCAGCATCCAAAAGTACTGGTTTTCTGAAATCTCGGCAAACATTTTTTCACCCAATCTTGATGATTCTCTGTGGTAATGATCAGTTCACTAAGTCCACTTGGCTGCCCAATTTTCACTCTTCTAGGTTGAAGCGTTCGTTTCCAGTAAGAGTTTGAATTTTTAGGTATCACTCTGTTTTCTCCTATATAGATAGATGTGTTTGGAACTCTAAATGAAACACGGTTTGTGCTAGCTCTTTGAAAATTGACAAAATAAAGTAATTTTAGGTTCTGTCTCTATGGTTTGTTTCCTCTTGAAGCAGCCCTAACTGGAGACTGCCTAAATACACTTTCATTGGAAAGGTGTGCCAAGCGTCCAAAAGTACTGGTTTTCTGAAATCTCGGCAAACCTTTTTTCACCCAATCTTGATGAGACATTGTGGTAGTGATCAGTTCACTAAGTCCACTTGGCTGCCCAATTTTCACTCTTCTAGGTTGAAGCGTTCGATTCCAGTAAGAGTTTGAATTTTTAGGTTTCACTCTGTTTTCTCCTATATAGATAGATGTGTTGGGAACTCTAAATGAAACACGGTTTGTGCTAGCTCTTTGAAAATTGACAAAATAAAGTAGTTTTAGGTTCTGTCTCTATGGTTTGTTTCCTCTTAAGGCAGCCCTAACTGGAGACTGCCTAAATACACTTTCATTGGAAACGTGTGCCAAGCGTCCAAAAGTACTGGTTTTCTGAAATCTCGGCAAACATTTTTTCACCCAATCTGGATGATTCTCTGTGGTAGTGATCAGTTCACTAAGCCCACTTGGCTGCCCAATTTTCACTCTTCTAGGTTGAAGCGTTCGTTTCCAGTAAGAGTTTGAATTTTTAGGTTTCACTCTGTTTTCTCCTATATAGATAGATGTGTTGGGAACTCTAAATGAAACACGGTTTGTGCTAGCTCTTTGAAAATTGACAAAATAAAGTAGTTCTAAGTTCTGTCTCAAAGGTTGTTTCCTCTTGAAGCAGCCCTAAGCAGAGCCTGCCTAAAGACATTTTCATTGGAAAGGTGTGCCCAGCGTCCAAAAGCACTGGTTTTCTGAAATCTCGGCAAACCTTTTTTCAGCCAATATTGATGAGACATTGTGGTAGTGATCAGTTCACTAAGTCCACTTGGCTGCCCAATTTTCACTCTTCTAGGATGAAGCGTTCGTTTCCAATAAGAGTTTGAATTTTTAGGTTTCACTCTGTTTTCTCCTATATAGATAGATGTGTTGGGAACTCTAAATGAAACACGGTTTGTGCTAGCTCTTTGAAAATTGACAAAATAAAGTAGTTCTAAGTTCTGTCTCTAAGGTTTGTTTCCTCTTGAAGCAGCCCTAAGCAGAGACTGCCTAAAGACATTTTCATTGGAAAGGTGTGCCAAGCGTCCAAAAGTACTGGTTTTCTGAAATCTCGGCAAACATTTTTTCACCCAATCTAGATGATTCTCTGTGGTAGTGACCAGTTCTCTAAGCCCACTTGGCTGCCCAATTTTCACTCTTCTAAGTTGAAGCGTTCGTTTCCAGTAAGAGTTTGAATTTTTAGGTTTCACTGTGTTTTCTCCTATATAGATAGATGTGTTTGGAACTCTAAATGAAACAAGGTTTGTGCTAGCTCTTTGAAAATTGACAAAATAAATTAGTTTTAGGTTCTGTCTCTATGGTTTGTTTCCTCTTGAAGCAGCCCTAACTGGAGACTGCCTAAATACACTTTCATTGGAAACGTGTGCCAAGCGTCCAAAAGTACTGGTATTCTGAAATCTCGGCAAACATTTTTTCACCCAATCTGGATGATTCTCTGTGGTAATTATCAGTTCACTAAGTCCACTTGGCTGCCCAATTTTCACTCTTCTAGGTTGAAGTGTTCTTTTCCAGTAAGAGATTGAATTTTTAGGTTTCACTCTGTTTTCTCCTATATAGATAGATGTGTTGGGAACTCTAAATGAAACACGGTTTGTGCTAGCTCTTTGAAAATTGACAAAAAAATGTAGTTCTAAGTTCTGTCTCTAAGGTTGTTTCCTCTTGAAGCAGCCCTAAGCAGAGACTGCCTAAAGACATTCTCATTGGAAAGGTGTGGCCAGCGTCCAAAAGTACTGGTTTTCTGAAATCTCGGCAAACATTTTTCACCCAATCTGGATGATTCTCTGTGGTAATGATCAGTTCACTAAGTCCACTTGGCTGCCCAATTTTCACTCTTCTAGGTTGAAGCGTTCGTTTCCAGTAAGAGTTTGAATTTTTAGGTTTCACTCTGTTTTCTCCTATATAGATAGATGTGTTGGGAACTCTAAATGAAACACGGTTTGTGCTAGCTCTTTAAAAATTGATAAAATAAAGTAGTTTTAGGCTCTGTCTCTATGGTTTGTTTCCTCTTAAGGCAGCCCTAACTGGAGACTGCCTAAATACACTTTCATTGGAAACGTGTGCCAAGCGTCCAAAAGTACTGGTTTTCTGAAATCTCGGCAAACATTTTTTCACCCAATCTGGATGATTCTCTGTGGTAGTGATCAGTTCACTAAGCCCACTTGGCTGCCCAATTTTCACTCTTCTAGGTTGAAGCGTTCGTTTCCAGTAAGAGTGTGAATTTTTAGGTTTCACTCTGTTTTCTCCTATATAGATAGATGTGTTGGGAACTCTAAATGAAACACGGTTTGTGCTAGGTCTTTGAAAATTGACAAAATAAAGTAGTTCTAAGTTCTGTCTCAAAAGTTGTTTCCTCTTGAAGCAGCCCTAAGCAGAGCCTGCCTAAAGACATTTTCATTGGAAAGGTGTGCCAAGCGTCCAAAAGTACTGGTTTTCTGAAATCTCGGCAAACCTTTTTTCACCCAATATTGATGAGACAT
This sequence comes from Callospermophilus lateralis, assembly GCF_048772815.1. Classification (NCBI taxonomy): domain Eukaryota; kingdom Metazoa; phylum Chordata; class Mammalia; order Rodentia; family Sciuridae; genus Callospermophilus; species Callospermophilus lateralis. The sequence continues at coordinate 13,251 of NW_027515972.1, read as the reverse complement.
TGTGGTAGTGATCAGTTCACTAAGTCCACTTGGCTGCCCAATTTTCACTCTTCTAGGTTGAAGCGTTCGTTTCCAATAAGAGTTTGAATTTTTAGGTTTCACTCTGTTTTCTTCTATATAGATAGATGTGTTGGGAACTCTAAATGAAACACGGTTTGTGCTAGCTCTTTGAAAATTGACAAAATAAAGTAGTTCTAAGTTCTGTCTCTAAGGTTTGTTTCCTCTTGAAGCAGCCCTAAGCAGAGACTGCCTAAAGACATTTTCATTGGAAAGGTGTGCCAAGCGTCCAAAAGTACTGGTTTTCTGAAATCTCGGCAAACATTTTTTTACCCAATCTAGATGATTCTCTGTGGTAGTGACCAGTTCTCTAAGCCCACTTGGCTGCCCAATTTTCACTCTTCTAAGTTGAAGCGTTCGTTTCCAGTAAGAGTTTGAATTTTTAGGTTTCACTGTGTTTTCTCCTATATAGATAGATGTGTTTGGAACTCTAAATGAAACAAGGTTTGTGCTAGCTCTTTGAAAATTGACAAAATAAATTAGTTTTAGGTTCTGTCTCTATGGTTTGTTTCCTCTTGAAGCAGCCCGAACTGGAGACTGCCTAAATACACTTTCATTGGAAAGGTGTGCCAAGCGTCCAAAAGTACTGGTTTTCTGAAATCTCGGCAAACATTTTTTCACCCAATATTAATGATTCTCTGTGGTAGTGATCAGTTCACTAAGCCCTCTTGGCTGCCAAATTTTCACTCTTCTAGGTTGAAGCGTGTGTTTCCAGTAAGAGTTTGAATTTTTAGGTTTCACTGTGTTTTCTCCTATATAGATAGATGTGTTTGGAACTCTAAATGAAACACGGCTTGTGCTAGCTCTTTGAAAATTGACAAAATAAAGTAGATTTAGGTTCTGTCTCTATGGTTTGTTTCCTCTTGAAGCAGCCGTAAGCAGATCCTGCCTAAAGACATTTTTATTGGAAAGGTGTGCCAAGCGTCCAAAAGTACTGGTTTTCTGAAATCTCGGCAAACATTTTTTCACCCAATCTTGATGATTCTCTGTGGTAATGATCAGTTCACTAAGTTCACTTGGCTGCCCAATTTTCACTCTTCTAGGTTGAAGCGTTCGTTTCCAGTAAGAGTTTGAATTTTTAGGTTTCACTTTGTTTTCTCCTATATAGATAGATGTGTTGGAAACTCTAAATGAAACACGGTTTGTGCTAGCTCTTTGAAAATTGACAAAATAAAGTAGTTCTAAGTTCTGTCTCTAAGGTTGTTTCCTCTTGAAGCAGCCCTAAGCAGAGACTGCCTAAAGACATTTTCATTGCAAAGGTGTGGCCAGCGTCCAAAAGTACTGGTTTTCTGAAATCTCGGCAAACATTTTTTCACCCAATCTGGATGATTCTCTGTGGTAATGATCAGTTCACTAAGTCCACTTGGCTGCCCAATTTTCACTCTTCTAGGTTGAAGCGTTCGTTTCCAGTAAGAGTTTGAATTTTTAGGTTTCACTCTGTTTTCTCCTATATAGATAGATGTGTTGGGAACTCTAAATGAAACACGGTTTGTGCTAGCTCTTTGAAAATTGATAAAATAAAGTAGTTTTAGGTTCTGTCTCTATGGTTTGTTTCCTCTTAAGGCAGCCCTAACTGGAGACTGCCTAAATACACTTTCATTGGAAACGTGTGCCAAGTGTCCAAAAGTACTGGTTTTCTGAAATCTCGGCAAACATTTTTTCACCCAATCTGGATGATTCTCTGTGGTAGTGATCAGTTCACTAAGCCCACTTGGCTGCCCAATTTTCACTCTTCTAGGTTGAAGCGTTCGTTTCCAGTAAGAGTTTGAATTTTTAGGTTTCACTCTGTTTTCTCCTATATAGATAGATGTGTTGGGAACTCTAAATGAAACACGGTTTGTGCTAGCTCTTTGAAAATTGACAAAATAAAGTAGTTCTAAGTTCTGTCTCAAAGGTTGTTTCCTCTTGAAGCAGCCCTAAGCAGAGCCTGCCTAAAGACATTTTCATTGGAAAGGTGTGCCAAGCGTCCAAAAGTACTGGTTTTCTGAAATCTCGGCAAACCTATTTTCACCCAATCTTGATGAGACATTGTGGTAGTGATCAGTTCACTAAGTCCACTTGGCTGCCCAATTTTCACTCTTCTAGGTTGAAGCGTTCGTTTCCAATAAGAGTTTGAATTTTTAGGTTTCACTCTGTTTTCTCCTATATAGATAGATGTGTTGGGAACTCTAAATGAAACACGGTTTATGCTAGCTCGTTGAAAATTGACAAAATAAAGTAGTTCTAAGTTCTGTCTCTAAGGTTTGTTTCCTCTTGAAGCAGCCCTAAGCAGAGACTGCCTAAAGACATTTTCATTGGAAAGGTGTGCCAAGCGTCCAAAAGTACTGGTTTTCTGAAATCTCGGCAAACATTTTTTCACCCAATCTAGATGATTCTCTGTGGTAGTGACCAGTTCTCTAAGCCCACTTGGCTGCCCAATTTTCACTCTTCTAAGTTGAAGCGTTCGTTTCCAGTAAGAGTTTGAATTTTTAGGTTTCACTCTGTTTTCTCCTATATAGATAGATGTGTTGGGAACACTAAATGAAATACGATTTGTGCTAGCTCTTTGAAAATTGACAAAATAAAGTAGTTCTAAGTTCTGTCTCTAAGGTTGTTTCCTCTTGAAGCAGCCCTAAGCAGAGACTGCCTAAAGACATTTTCATTGCAAAGGTGTGGCCAGCGTCCAAAAGTACTGGTTTTCTGTAATCTCGGCAAACATTTTTTCACCCAATCTGGATGATTCTCTGTGGTAATGATCAGTTCACTAAGTCCACTTGGCTGCCCAATTTTCACTCTTCTAGGTTGAAGCGTTCGTTTCCAGTAAGAGTTTGAATTTTTAGGTTTCACTCTGTTTTCTCCTATATAGATAGATGTGTTGGGAACTCTAAATGAAACACGGTTTGTGCTAGCTCTTTGAAAATTGATAAAATAAAGTAGTTTTAGGTTCTGTCTCTATGGTTTGTTTCCTCTTAAGGCAGCCCTAACTGGAGACTGCCTAAATACACTTTCATTGGAAACGTGTGCCAAGCGTCCAAAAGTACTGGTTTTCGGAAATCTCGGCTAACCTTTTTTCACCCAATCTTGATGAGACATTGTGGTAGTGATCAGTTCACTAAGTCCACTTGGCTGCCCAATTTTCACTCTTCTAGGTTGAAGCGTTCGTTTCCAGTAAGAGTTTGAATTTTTAGGTTTCACTCTGTTTTCTCCTATATAGATAGATGTGTTGGGAACTCTAAATGAAACACGGTTTGTGCTAGCTCTTTGAAAATTGACAAAATAAAGTAGTTCTAAGTTCTGTCTCAAAGGTTGTTTCCTCTTGAAGCAGCCCTAAGCAGAGCCTGCCTAAAGACATTTTCATTGGAAAGGTGTGCCAAGCGTCCAAAAGTACTGGTTTTCTGAAATCTCGGCAAACCTTTTTCACCCAATCTTGATGAGACATTGTGGTAGTGATCAGTTCACTAAGTCCACTTGGCTGCCCAATTTTCACTCTTCTAGGTTGAAGCGTTCGTTTCCAATAAGAGTTTGAATTTTTAGGTTTCACTCTGTTTTCTCCTATATAGATAGATGTGTTGGGAACTCTAAATGAAACACGGTTTATGCTAGCTCTTTGAAAATTGACAAAATAAAGTAGTTCTAAGTTCTGTCTCTAAGGTTTGCTTCCTCTTGAAGCAGCCCTAAGCAGAGACTGCCTAAAGACATTTTCATTGGAAAGGTGTGCCAAGCGTCCAAAAGTACTGGTTTTCTGAAATCTCGGCAAACATTTTTTCACCCAATCTAGATGATTCTCTGTGGTAGTGACCAGTTCTCTAAGCCCACTTGGCTGCCCAATTTTCACTCTTCTAAGTTGAAGCTTTCGTTTCCAGTAAGAGTTTGAATTTTTAGGTTTCACTGTGTTTTCTCCTATATAGATAGATGTGTTTGGAACTCTAAATGAAACAAGGTTTGTGCTAGCTCTTTGAAAATTGACAAAATAAAGTAATTTTAGGTTCTGTCTCTATGGTTTGTTTCCTCTTGAAGCAGCCCTAACTGGAGACTGCCTAAATACACTTTCATTGGAAACGTGTGCCAAGCGTCCAAAAGTACTGGTTTTCTGAAATCTCGGCAAACATTTTTTCACACAATCTGGATGATTCTCTGTGGTAGTGATCAGTTCACTAAGCCCACTTGCCTTCCCAATTTTCACTCTTCTAGGTTGAAGCGTTCGTTTCCAGTAAGAGTTTGAATTTTTAGGTTTCACTCTGTTTTCTCCTATATAGATAGATGTGTTGGGAACTCTAAATGAAACACGGTTTGTGCTAGCTCTTTGAAAATTGACAAAATAAAGTAGTTCTAAGTTCTGTCTCAAAGGTTGTTTCCTCTTGAAGCAGCCCTAAGCAGAGCCTGCCTAAAGACATTTTCATTGGAAAGGTGTGCCAAGCGTCCAAAAGTACTGGTTTTCTGAAATCTCGGCAAACCTTTTTTCACCCAATCTTGATGAGACATTGTGGTAGTGATCAGTTCACTAAGTCCACTTGGCTGCCCAATTTTCACTCTTCTAGGTTGAAGCGTTCGTTTCCAATAAGAGTTTGAATTTTTAGGTTTCACTCTGTTTTCTCCTATATAGATAGATATGTTGGGAACTCTAAATGAAACACGGTTTGTGCTAGCTCTTTGAAAATTGACAAAATAAAGTAGTTTTAGGTTCTGTCTCTATGGTTTGTTTCCTCTTAAGGCAGCCCTAACTGGAGACTGCCTAAATACACTTTCATTGGAAACGTGTGCCAAGCGTCCAAAAGTACTGGTTTTCTGAAATCTCGGCAAGCATTTTTTCACCCAATCTGGATGATTCTCTGTGGTAGTGATCAGTTCACTAAGCCCACTTGGCTGCCCAATTTTCACTCTTCTAGGTTGAAGCGTTCGTTTCCAGTAAGAGTTTGAATTTTTAGGTTTCACTCTGTTTTCTCCTATATAGATAGATGTGTTGGGAACTCTAAATGAAACACGGTTTGTGCTAGCTCTTTGAAAATTGACAAAATAAAGTAGTTTTAGGTTCTGTCTCTATGGTTTGTTTCCTCTTGAAGCAGTCCGAACTGGAGACAGCCTAAATACACTTTCATTGGAAACGTGTGCCAAGCGTCCAAAAGTACCGGTTTTCGGAAATCTCGGCTAACCTTTTTTCACCCAATCTTGATGAGACATTGTGGTAGTGATCAGTTCACTAAGTCCACTTGGCTGCCCAATTTTCACTCTTCTAGGTTGAAGCGTTCGTTTCCAGTAAGAGTTTGAATTTTTAGGTTTCACTCTGATTTCTCCTATATAGATAGATGTGTTGGGAACGCTAAATGAAATACGGTTTGTGCTAGCTCTTTGAAAATTGACAAAATAAAGTAGTTCTAAGTTCTGTCTCTAAGGTTGTTTCCTCTTGAAGCAGCCCTAAGCAGAGACTGCCTAAAGACATTTTCATTGCAAAGGTGTGGCCAGCGTCCAAAAGTACTGGTTTTCTGAAATCTCGGCAAACATTTTTTCACCCAATCTGGATGATTCTCTGTGGTAATGATCAGTTCACTAAGTCCACTTGGCTGCCCAATTTTCACTCTTCTAGGTTGAAGCGTTCGTTTCCAGTAAGAGTTTGAATTTTTAGGTTTCACTCTGTTTTCTCCTATATAGATAGATGTGTTGGGAACTCTAAATGAAACACGGTTTGTGCTAGCTCTTTGAAAATTGATAAAATAAAGTAGTTTTAGGTTCTGTCTCTATGGTTTGTTTCCTCTTAAGGCAGCCCTAACTGGAGACTGCCTAAATACACTTTCATTGGAAACGTGTGCCAAGCGTCCAAAAGTACTGGTTTTCTGAAATCTCGGCTAACCTTTTTTCACCCAATCTTGATGAGACATTGTGGTAGTGATCAGTTCACTAAGTCCACTTGGCTGCCCAATTTTCACTCTTCTAGGTTGAAGCGTTCGATTCCAGTAAGAGTTTGAATTTTTAGGTTTCACTCTGATTTCTCCTATATAGATAGATGTGTTGGGAACGCTAAATGAAATACGGTTTGTGCTAGCTATTTGAAAATTGACAAAATAAAGTAGTTCTAAGTTCTGTCTCTAAGGTTGTTTCCTCTTGAAGCAGCCCTAAGCAGAGACTGCCTAAAGACATTTTCATTGCAAAGGTGTGGCCAGCGTCCAAAAGTACTGGTTTTCTGAAATCTCGGCAAACATTTTTTCACCCAATCTGGATGATTCTCTGTGGTAATGATCAGTTCACTAAGTCCACTTGGCTGCCCAATTTTTACTCTTCTAGGTTGAAGCGTTCGTTTCCAGTAAGAGTTTGAATTTTTAGGTTTCACTCTGTTTTCTCCTATATAGATAGATGTGTTGGGAACGCTAAATGAAATACGGTTTGTGCTAGCTCTTTGAAAATTGACAAAATAAAGTAGTTCTAAGTTCTGTCTCTAAGGTTGTTTCCTCTTGAAGCAGCCCTAAGCAGAGACTGCCTAAAGACATTTTCATTGCAAAGGTGTGGCCAGCGTCCAAAAGTACTGGTTTTCTGAAATCTCGGCTAACATTTTTTCACCCAATCTGGATGATTCTCTGTGGTAATGATCAGTTCACTAAGTCCACTTGGCTGCCCAATTTTCACTCTTCTAGGTTGAAGCGTTCGTTTCCAGTAAGAGTTTGAATTTTTAGGTTTCACTCTGTTTTCTCCTATATAGATAGATGTGTTGGGAACTCTAAATGAAACACGGTTTGTGCTAGCTCTTTGAAAATTGATAAAATAAAGTAGTTTTAGGTTCTGTCTCTATGGTTTGTTTCCTCTTAAGGCAGCCCTAACTGGAGACTGCCTAAATACACTTTCATTGGAAACGTGTGCCAAGCGTCCAAAAGTACTGGTTTTCTGAAATCTCGGCAAACATTTTTTCACACAATCTGGATGATTCTCTGTGGTAGTGATCAGTTCACTAAGCCCACTTGGCTGCCCAATTTTCACTCTTCTAGGTTGAAGCGTTCGTTTCCAGTAAGAGTTTGAATTTTTAGGTTTCACTCTGTTTTCTCCTATATAGATAGATGTGTTGGGAACTCTAAATGAAACACGGTTTGTGCTAGCTCTTTGAAAATTGACAAAATAAAGTAGTTCTAAGTTCTGTCTCAAAGGTTGTTTCCTCTTGAAGCAGCCCTAAGCAGAGCCTGCCTAAAGACATTTTCATTGGAAAGGTGTGCCAAGCGTCCAAAAGTACTGGTTTTCTGAAATCTCGGCAAACCTTTTTTCACCCAATATTGATGAGACATTGTGGTAGTGATCAGTTCACTAAGTCCACTTGGCTGCCCAATTTTCACTCTTCTAGGTTGAAGCGTTCGTTTCCAATAAGAGTTTGAATTTTTAGGTTTCACTCTGTTTTCTCCTATATAGATAGATGTGTTGGGAACTCTAAATGAAACACGGTTTATGCTAGCTCTTTGAAAATTGACAAAATAAAGTAGTTCTAAGTTCTGTCTCTAAGGTTTGTTTCCTCTTGAAGCAGCCCTAAGCAGAGACTGCCTAAAGACATTTTCATTGGAAAGGTGTGCCAAGCGTCCAAAAGTACTGGTTTTCTGAAATCTCGGCAAACATTTTTTCACCCAATCTAGATGATTCTCTGTGGTAGTGACCAGTTCTCTAAGCCCACTTGGCTGCCCAATTTTCACTCTTCTAAGTTGAAGCTTTCGTTTCCAGTAAGAGTTTGAATTTTTAGGTTTCACTGTGTTTTCTCCTATATAGATAGATGTGTTTGGAACTCTAAATGAAACAAGGTTTGTGCTAGCTCTTTGAAAATTGACAAAATAAAGTAATTTTAGGTTCTGTCTCTATGGTTTGTTTCCTCTTGAAGCAGCCCTAACTGGAGACTGCCTAAATACACTTTCATTGGAAACGTGTGCCAAGCGTCCAAAAGTACTGGTTTTCTGAAATCTCGGCAAACATTTTTTCACACAATCTGGATGATTCTCTGTGGTAGTGATCAGTTCACTAAGCCCACTTGCCTTCCCAATTTTCACTCTTCTAGGTTGAAGCGTTCGTTTCCAGTAAGAGTTTGAATTTTTAGGTTTCACTCTGTTTTCTCCTATATAGATAGATGTGTTGGGAACTCTAAATGAAACACGGTTTGTGCTAGCTCTTTGAAAATTGACAAAATAAAGTAGTTCTAAGTTCTGTCTCAAAGGTTGTTTCCTCTTGAAGCAGCCCTAAGCAGAGCCTGCCTAAAGACATTTTCATTGGAAAGGTGTGCCAAGCGTCCAAAAGTACTGGTTTTCTGAAATCTCGGCAAACCTTTTTTCACCCAATCTTGATGAGACATTGTGGTAATGATCAGTTCACTAAGTCCACTTGGCTGCCCAATTTTCACTCTTCTAGGTTGAAGCGTTCGTTTCCAATAAGAGTTTGAATTTTTAGGTTTCACTCTGTTTTCTCCTATATAGATAGATATGTTGGGAACTCTAAATGAAACACGGTTTGTGCTAGCTCTTTGAAAATTGACAAAATAAAGTAGTTTTAGGTTCTGTCTCTATGGTTTGTTTCCTCTTAAGGCAGCCCTAACTGGAGACTGCCTAAATACACTTTCATTGGAAACGTGTGCCAAGCGTCCAAAAGTACTGGTTTTCTGAAATCTCGGCAAGCATTTTTTCACCCAATCTGGATGATTCTCTGTGGTAGTGATCAGTTCACTAAGCCCACTTGGCTGCCCAATTTTCACTCTTCTAGGTTGAAGCGTTCGTTTCCAGTAAGAGTTTGAATTTTTAGGTTTCACTCTGATTTCTCCTATATAGATAGATGTGTTGGGAACGCTAAATGAAATACGGTTTGTGCTAGCTCTTTGAAAATTGACAAAATAAAGTAGTTCTAAGTTCTGTCTCTAAGGTTGTTTCCTCTTGAAGCAGCCCTAAGCAGAGCCTGCCTAAAGACCTTTTCATTGGAAAGGTGTGCCAAGTGTCCAAAAGTACTGGTTTTCTGAAATCTCGGCAAACCTTTTTTCACCCAATATTGATGAGACATTGTGGTAGTGATCAGTTCACTAAGTCCACTTGGCTGCCCAATTTTCACTCTTCTAGGTTGAAGCGTTCGTTTCCAATAAGAGTTTGAATTTTTAGGTTTCACTCTGTTTTCTCCTATATAGATAGATGTGTTGGGAACTCTAAATGAAACACGGTTTGTGCTAGCTCTTTGAAAATTGACAAAATAAAGTAGTTCTAAGTTCTGTCTCAAAGGTTGTTTCCTCTTGAAGCAGCCCTAAGCAGAGCCTGCCTAAAGACATTTTCATTGGAAAGGTGTGCCAAGCGTCCAAAAGTACTGGTTTTCTGAAATCTCGGCAAACCTTTTTTCACCCAATCTTGATGAGACATTGTGGTAATGATCAGTTCACTAAGTCCACTTGGCTGCCCAATTTTCACTCTTCTAGGTTGAAGCGTTCGTTTCCAGTAAGAGTTTGAATTTTTAGGTTTCACTCTGTTTTCTCCTATATAGATAGATATGTTGGGAACTCTAAATGAAACACGGTTTGTGCTAGCTCTTTGAAAATTGACAAAATAAAGTAGTTTTAGGTTCTGTCTCTATGGTTTGTTTCCTCTTAAGGCAGCCCTAACTGGAGACTGCCTAAATACACTTTCATTGGAAACGTGTGCCAAGCGTCCAAAAGTACTGGTTTTCTGAAATCTCGGCAAGCATTTTTTCACCCAATCTGGATGATTCTCTGTGGTAGTGATCAGTTCACTAAGCCCACTTGGCTGCCCAATTTTCACTCTTCTAGGTTGAAGCGTTCGTTTCCAGTAAGAGTTTGAATTTTTAGGTTTCACTCTGATTTCTCCTATATAGATAGATGTGTTGGGAACGCTAAATGAAATACGGTTTGTGCTAGCTCTTTGAAAATTGACAAAATAAAGTAGTTCTAAGTTCTGTCTCTAAGGTTGTTTCCTCTTGAAGCAGCCCTAAGCAGAGCCTGCCTAAAGACCTTTTCATTGGAAAGGTGTGCCAAGTGTCCAAAAGTACTGGTTTTCTGAAATCTCGGCAAACCTTTTTTCACCCAATATTGATGAGACATTGTGGTAGTGATCAGTTCACTAAGTCCACTTGGCTGCCCAATTTTCACTCTTCTAGGTTGAAGCGTTCGTTTCCAATAAGAGTTTGAATTTTTAGGTTTCACTCTGTTTTCTCCTATATAGATAGATGTGTTGGGAACTCTAAATGAAACACGGTTTGTGCTAGCTCTTTGAAAATTGACAAAATAAAGTAGTTCTAAGTTCTGTCTCAAAGGTTGTTTCCTCTTTAAGCAGCCCTAAGCAGAGCCTGCCTAAAGACATTTTCATTGGAAAGGTGTGCCAAGCGTCCAAAAGTACTGGTTTTCTGAAATCTCGGCAAACCTTTTTTCACCCAATCTTGATGAGACATTGTGGTAGTGATCAGTTCACTAAGTCCACTTGGCTGCCCAATTTTCACTCTTCTAGGTTGAAGCGTTCGATTCCAGTAAGAGTTTGAATTTTTAGGTTTCACTCTGTTTTCTCCTATATAGATAGATGTGTTGGGAACTCTAAATGAAACACGGTTTGTGCTAGCTCTTTGAAAATTGACAAAATAAAGTAGTTTTAGGTTCTGTCTCTATGGTTTGTTTCCTCTTAAGGCAGCCTTAACTGGAGACTGCCTAAATACACTTTCATTGGAAACGTGTGCCAAGCGTCCAAAAGTACTGGTTTTCTGAAATCTCGGCAAACATTTTTTCACCCAAAATGGATGATTCTCTGTGGTAGTGATCAGTTCACTAGTCCACTTGGCTGCCCAATTTTCACTCTTCTAGGTTGAAGCGTTCGTTTCCAGTAAGAGTTTGAATTTTTAGGTTTCACTCTGTTTTCTCCTATATAGATAGATGTGTTGGGAACTCTAAATGAAACACAGTTTGTGCTAGCTCTTTGAAAATTGACAAAATAAAGTAGTTTTAGGTTCTGTCTCTATGGTTTGTTTCCTCTTGAAGCAGCCCTAACTGGAGACTGCCTAAATACACTTTCATTGGAAAGGTGTGGGAAGCGTCCAAAAGTACTGGTTTTCTGAAATCTCGGCAAACATTTTTAAACCCAATATTGATGATTCTCTGTGGTAGTGATCAGTTCACTAAGCCCACTTGGCTGCCAAATTTTCACTCTTCTAGGTTGAAGCGTGTGTTTCCAGTAAGAGTTTGAATTTTTAGGTTTCACTGTGTTTTCTCCTATATAGATAGATGGGTTGGGAACTCTAAATGAAACACGGCTTCTGCTAGCTCTTTGAAAATTGACAAAATAAAGTAGATTTAGGTTCTGTCTCTATGGTTTGTTTCCTCTTGAAGAAGCCCTAAGCAGAGCCTGCCTAAAGAATTTTCATTGGAAAGGTGTGCCAAGCGTCCAAAAGCACTGGTTTTCTGAAATCTCGGCAAACATTTTTTCACCCAATCTTGATGATTCTCTGTGGTAATGATCAGTTCACTAAGCCCACTTGGCTGCCCAATATTCACTCTTCTAGGTTGAAGCGTTCGTTTCCAGTAAGAGTTTGAATTTTTAGGTTTCACTCTGTTTTCTCCTATATAGATAGATGTGTTGGGAACTCTAAATGAAACACGGTTTGTGCTAGCTCTTTGAAAATTGACAAAATAAATAGTTCTAAGTTCTGTCTCTAAGGTTTGTTTCCTCTTGAAGCAGCCCTAAGCAGAGACTGCCTAAAGACATTTTCATTGGAAAGGGGTGCCAAGCGTCCAAAAGTACTGGTTTTCTGAAATCTCGGCAAACATTTTTTCACCCAATATTGATGATTCTCTGTGGTAGTGACCAGTTCACTAAGCCCACTTGGCTGCCCAATTTTCACTCTTCTAAGTTGAAGCGTTCGTTTCCAGTAAGAGTTTGAATTTTTAGGTTTCACTGTGTTTTCTCCTATATAGATAGATGTGATTGGAACTCTAAATGAAACACGGTTTGTGCTAGCTCTTTGAAAATTGACAAAATAAAGTAGTTTTAGGTTCTGTCTCTATGGTTTGTTTCCTCTTCAAGCAGCCCTAACTGGAGACTGCCTAAATACACTTTCATTGGAAACGTGTGCCAAGCGTCCAAAAGTACTGGTTTTCTGAAATCTCGGCAAATATTTTTTCACCCAAACTGGATGATTCTCTGTGGTAGTGATCAGTTCACTAAGTCCACTTGGCTGCCCAATTTTCACTCTTCTAGGTTGAAGCGTTCGTTTCCAGTAAGAGTTTGAATTTTTAGGTTTCACTCTGTTTTCTCCTATATAGATAGATGTGTTGGGAACTCTAAATGAAACACAGTTTGTGCTAGCTCTTTGAAAATTGACAAAATAAAGTAGTTTTAGGTTCTGTCTCTATGGTTTGTTTCCTCTTGAAGCAGCCCTAACTGGAGACTGCCTAAATACACTTTCATTGGAAAGGTGTGGGAAGCGTCCAAAAGTACTGGTTTTCTGAAATCTCGGCAAACATTTTTTCACCCAATATTGATGATTCTCTGTGGTAGTGATCAGTTCACTAAGCCCACTTGGCTGCCAAATTTTCACTCTTCTAGGTTGAAGCGTGTGTTTCCAGTAAGAGTTTGAATTTTTAGGTTTCACTGTGTTTTCTCCTATATAGATAGATGGGTTGGGAACTCTAAATGAAACACGGCTTGTGCTAGCTCTTTGAAAATTGACAAAATAAAGTAGATTTAGGTTCTGTCTCTATGGTTTGTTTCCTCTTGAAGAAGCCCTAAGCAGAGCCTGCCTAAAGAATTTTCATTAGAAAGGGGTGCCAAGCGTCCAAAAGTACTGGTTTTCTGAAATCTCGGCAAACATTTTTTCACCCAATATTGATGATTCTCTGTGGTAATGATCAGTTCACTAAGTCCACTTGGCTGCCCAATTTTCACTCTTCTAGGTTGAAGCGTTCGTTTCCAGTAAGAGTTTGAATTTTTAGGTTTCACTCTGTTTTCTCCTATATAGATAGATGTGTTGGAAACTCTAAATGAAACACGGTTTGTGCTAGCTCTTTGAAAATTGACAAAATAAAGTAGTTCTAAGTTCTGTCTCTAAGGTTTGTTTCCTCTTGAAGCAGCCCTAAGCAGAGCCTGCCTAAAGACATTTTCATTGGAAAGGTGTGCCAAGCGTCCAAAAGTACTGGTTTTCTGAAATCTCGGCAAACCTTTTTCACCCAATCTTGATGAGACATTGTGGTAGTGATCAGTTCACTAAGTCCACTTGGCTGCCCAATTTTCA